>NC_035448.2:56484133-56788828 GCF_002127325.2 Helianthus annuus | reverse complement strand
GGTATTTAATTTAGGCGACAACGGAAGTCTTTGAAAACAGGATCTTTCAATATTTAAAACTGCACGTTTACATAAATTAGGGATAAAACCCGGTAATTTACAATAAGGTGATTTCACTGGGAAATCTTTATTTTTCAAAACATGTTTCTTTATTTATTTACACTGAGCCACTTCTCTAAGTTGGTAGTGCTCCACGACACTTTTCATAGCTCACAACAGATCACCTGAAACATGTTTGAAAAAGGTTTTGTCAGCGGGAAATACTGAGTGAGTTCATTCAGGTTTTATAAAATGACCCTTAGTTATAAATTACAGCATAAGAGCGATTACAATGGTTTATATCTTATATTTATCTGGCACTATGTCACAATGGTGACATGTCACAATGGTGACGATGGTCATACCACTATTAGGTCAATGAACCCAAATAGTGATGATTATCCATAGTAGGTCAATGAACCTAACTGGGAGAAAATTAGTAATGTGCACAATACCCCACTAGCCAGTGATTCAAGATATCCACGACTTAGTCCCTGTAATTATAATTTTTGAAAATAATTTGGAGTATTGTAAAACAATTGATAAAAAGAGAATGACTCACATTGCAGATTTAACGAGCAGTGTATAAGCCTACTGATTAGCCTTGATTATCCTAATTTAAATAATAATGCACACACACAAACGGGTTAGTAACTAATACAGCAATTGCGACAATTCACGAGATTAAACCCTCAGAACGATTAATAAGGTGCAATACTTAACAATTCAACGGATTCACAACGAATAACATAGTATAGTCCGAATTCGAACAACACTCAAATATTCAAGTCGAAATCACGATGAATAACAAAGTATAAACTCAATTTGAGCAGCACTTAAACAATCGTTGGATAGTTACAATCGATCGGACGTTGAATCGTAATAGCGATCGAGTTATTACCCTGATTGCGGCAGCAATTAGTGATCCGTGTGTGTTTATGGACTGATTCTGCTATAACCCGACGCCAATTTGAAGTTTGAGCGTCGTTTAAACAACAAATTGCAAGTGCCAATGTCTGCTATTTAACCCGAAATTTGGACATGCTTACGGACCGTAAGACTATTCCCTTACGGTCCGTAAGGGATACCTATTTACTATAGGGTAGCCACGTTTGGGACTAGGCTTGCTGAATTGATAAAATTGAAAAATTCGATTTGGACATGACATAATTTAGATAATTGTTCACTAGGGTTTACTCCCTCCTGAATTTTAGGGGCCCTGATCCTGTTTCTGATTGTTCTGAAAATTTTAGGGTTTGTACAGAATCACTTGGGTATCTTAATTAGGGTTTCCTATTGAACAAATTATTTTAATAAATATGACTTTTGATGAGAGTTGTTACACTTGGTGACGACAAGCATTTAATGTAATACTTTTGATTTTTAATCTTTTCGCACTTTTTATTTGGTTTTGTATTAATGACTTTAATAACTAGTTTCTTATGTTGAAGGTGAAACTTCCTTATCGTTTGTCCGTGGTGTCTTGGCGCTATTTTACTGTCTATATAAAATGAAAGATTTACACCATTCATATCTCTACGGTCTATATAGAGATATGTTGGCTACCTGGTCGGGGGTTAAGGGAATGGTTTGGTAAGGTTCTTGCCTTGTTCAGTGTATAGATCCTGCAAGGACCTGGGTCAGGCTTACTAAGACCTCCTTCAATACCCACTGGTATTGGATGGCGGGGGTCCAAATGGCTTGATCCCCTCATATGTAAACTACTATTAATACATTAACCTGGCTACTTGGGATTGTATCACTGGTGACTCAAACCACTTAGCCGAGGGTAACGTCACTTTCAATAGAGGGGCCTACCACATTACGCGTTAATAACTTAATTAATTATCTTTCAATATTCCGACCCTTTAGGAATGTATCCTTGCTGACTCAAACTACTGGGTTGAGGGTAACGTCACCTTCAAAAGAGGGGCCTACTACTATAACTAAGATAATCCCTTAAAAAGTGCAAAAGTGCGGAAATCATTAAAGGTTACATTAAAGGCGAGTCGGATCCAAGTAATTCATCTTGTCTATCTGTTTTATTTTTATTTTCAGCATTTTTAGTTTTTATTTTCATGTTTAAAACCTTTTCTAAAACTTTTGATTTGATTAGACGTTGAGGATAAACCGGTACTAAAAGCTCTTGTGTCCTTGGACGACCTCGGTATCTTACCAACGCTATACTACGCTCACGATGGGTGCACTTACCCATATGTGTGTTTAGCGTAAGTAGAATATCGTGTTATATAAATTTTAAACTTGACTAGAGTGTTAAAAAGGGCTTAAAAAATCAATAAAAATATATCACGCCACACACGCATCAATAACCATAGTTTATTCTGGTTGCAAATTTTGAAATTGAATCTTTAAGATTAAATATAAAGAATGGGCAGCCAAAAACTTTGAAAAATGAGGCCAGTGGTTTGATATTGAACAAAACTTCATAGGAAGTTTTTTGATGCATGGGGTTAATTAACACTCTGTTTTGAACTTAACATGCAGTATTAATGGCTTCTGCCCAAAAGGACAATTGAAGACCAGAATCTTCAAGCATAGTTCTTGCTACTTCAATTATGGTTCTATTTTTTCTTTCAACTACCCCAGTTTTAGGTGTTCTTGGAACACTGAATTGTCTCACTATCCCTTTTGACATATAAAACTCATCTAACTCCCAATTTCTAAATTCTGTTCCATTATCACTCCTGAAGATTTTTAAAGGCAGGTCATATTAATTTTCAACTTTTGTGACAAACTCCTTCAGAATACTTGCAGTCTCATATTTGGAGTGTAAAAAATAAGTCAGTGTAAACCTAGAAAAATCATCAACTATGATAACGCAATATCTCTTTTTCCTTAAGCTCATGATTTTTATAGGGCCAAACAAATCCAAGTTTAACATTGTAAACACTAGGTTGTTTTGGACACATCAATAGACTTGTGTGAACTTATGTGTTGCTTTCCTTTTAAACAGGATATGCGATGTTCACCACAAGTGAATTCTTTGGTTAGGAGACCTATGACTAGAGTTTGTCTTGAAGGAGTGTTAATGATTTGTAAATTTACATGTCCAAACCTCCTATACCACAACTCTGTTTCTTTTGTTGAGGTAACAAAGAATAAATAGACATATGCCCTAGGATTATCTTAAAATATTGCCACTTTTGTGAGCAACAAGTTGTGCAGTGTTGCCAGCTAAAATTTTGTCAATCTTTTCCACTACATCTGGTCCAACAATGTTACATGTTTTCTTGGTAAAAATTGAACCATAGCCTTTGTCGCTCATTTGAGAAACGCCGAGCAAGTTGAACTTTAGATTATTAATGAGATTAACATTTTCAAATTTTATATTACCAGCTTGGACAACTCATGAACCTAACACTTTACCTTTTCAGTCATTGCTAAAAGATATATCGCCTCCTCCATGAGCGGAGAAGTTTGTGAGTAGGGCTTTGCACCTTGCCATATGTCTGGAACCACCGTTGTCCACATACCATAAGCTATCTAGACATGTAGAAGCTCCTTTGGTGGTAGCCATTAAAGCATAATCACAATCACATTCATTGGACTTCACGTGGTCATGATATTTTATACCTTCTTCATCAACCTTCTTACAAGCCAATGTTTGTAATAGATTAGTTGCACTTTCAATATTAGCAGTTTGAGTTTAGCCATTAGTCTCTTTTATGAGTTTAACTTACTCATGACTTATGATTTCATACTGTTGATTGTGAGTTTCCTGGGTATTTTTAAACATATCCTCTGTTCCACCAAAATTTTCTTTTAAAGCATTGATATGCACCAAATGCAACATAAAAATTATATCAAATAATGTCACACCCTCAAATTCCACATGCGGGGTCTTACCGCGAGGCGCGTGACGTTCCAGGATCAAATCACTAATCATGTTGAACCATTTCAAGTTTAATTGTAAAACATTTAATTCCCTCGTTCGACATGAATAGTGATAATAGTTTTAGAAGTTTGAAAACATAAGTTTAATTTATCAGTGGAAACAAAGATATAAAATCCAGACTTAATTGAAAACCAAAGTTACTTAACAGAACAATTAAAACTGTTTAACCAAAAGCCATGACACTCTCCAAGCTACAAGTTCCCATCTGAGCCGTACCTAACGATCTACAAAGCATGCAATAGTGTGTCAACATAAAGTTGGCAAGTTCACAGTTTTAAGTGTTGTTATAGAAAAAATAAGTTTGTTTAAATACTTTAGTTTCATAAGACATGTCATGGGTAGCTAATCCATCGTTAAGCTACTAAACTATGTAGTACCGAAACTTGACTGTTGTAGTTGTTGTGCCCCATATCAATGTATGTCATCATTGATCAGGTGTCAAGGTTAATAGTTCACGCCCGTCTCCTAGCATGGTGTGAGGTTTGTCAAACCAAATAGCGCTATCAACTAATACCCCGTTCTCTAAACCCGGTGACTAATCGGTATAATGCGTGGGGATTTTCAGATAGATGTTTGTTTAGTCCGCTAAAGAGATGTAATATAAAATTCCGGTATTTAATTATTAGTATTCCAATCCAGGAATATAAAGCGGTCCCAATCCAGGGATAGTAGCACTCTAATCCAGGAATATAAGGCGGTCCCAATCCATGGATTGTGTGGTCCACCTCCAGAGGATAGTTTGTTTCAGTGGTTCCAATATAGGAACGCGCGTGTAGCCCCAATCCAGGGGTACCGTATGTATTTCCCACCAGGGAAATAGTGTGTCGTCCCAAACTAGGGACGCATGCTTTTAGTAAAGGGTTGTGAACTCACCTTAGGGTGAGTGTTATATCCAGAAGTGTTATGTATCAGAGACACAAACTGGCACATCATGCGAATATTCACCAAGACATTCCCTAATAATTGTAGCACATGATAAGTAACCAATACTAGGGTAAAGTTGTTTCACTTGTGCTCGAGCTCTATCGATATACTAAACCTATGACCCGACAGTATTCTCATTGCCATGAGTAAGTTAAGATACCCTCATAGGCATGTACAAAAATATACATATATTAATACAAAAATATGTATATAATTTAATATGCATGGGTATGTATATATATTTATACCAAATATATATATCTTTAAAACTTTAAGTGTTAGTACACATAGTCGAACGATAAATATATACATATATATTTATCTTAAGGTGTTCATTCGATACAATAATGTTTCAAATGCTTATGCTTGTTCGCAATAAATTTTATTATGTTTCGAACCTCGTGCTAAACGTTCCAAACAAATATAAGTGGTCATACTTACTATTGTTTTTAAAAATTAGATTTATAGGCTTATTTCGTTCTTTTAGATTTTTACGAAAATTAGGCAGAGTTTCCTCTGTTTTTACAGTAATCCCGACAACACAAGTTGTCAACAAATATCAATATACAAGTGTCCAAATCCATATATCAATTGTCCGAAAGTTAAATAAAATATCTCAGTTCTAGTATATCTATAATATACATTCTACAATATATATTATGTGATTTATATTTACATTTACATTTACATACAAACCCAAATGTTGTTACGCAAATACAAAATTTATATGCTACACACAATTTTTGCTAGTAGGGTCGGGTTCTAGAGCTCGATTGTGCCACACGCGTTAAGCATTACTTAAACAAATACTTATATACAAATAGATAGTCGGGTACATAAATATACCTTACTGAATGACACGTTCGTTAACCGACACACTCATGCTTCTAACTACGTGTTCCAGATCTGATCGTTGATCGCAGTTGACTGTTGACCCGATGTTGTCTGTGTTGAAATGATTATTGACCCGTTCACTTGCATCCAAATAACTCAAAACTCATCAAATTAGTTTCCAAACACCTTTTTTTACACCACCAATACCAAGACTACCTACCAAGCATGAATCAGACTTGGATGTTAATGAACCGAGTAAGAAAAGTATACAAAACAAGGTCTCTTACCAAGATCAGATCTGACTTGCCAATTCTCCCGCCAAACACGACTGTTAAGATGGTCGACCACCACTGCCCTTTCCGTTGTCACTACCTCATTGCCACCAAACAACCACCACCGTCCTCATCCCAACACTGCCACCACCTTGATAACACCACCATCTAAGCTGCAACCCCACTGGCTACAACCTCAAAAGAACACAATTTGTCAAGAGACCCGATCAATAGTTTAGATCTGAAGATAAGCAACGAAATATCAAACATACCATACTAGATTAGGTGGGTTTTGTGGATTGCCAGTGTAATGCCCTGCTATTTCGCACCTTATATATTTCGAAACCTTTGTTTATAATCCTATTCTTGGAAACTTTGCGCTCTTGTAATCGTCGTTTCGATGTAACCTTTGTAGAATCCGAGACTTGAATCACAATGAAATTCTCGTTTGAACGAAATATTATTCTTGATTCTATATGTTGGACCGTTGTCGTGACCCTAAATAGTCAGTAAAAGGCAGTTCATCTTCAGATACAAAGGCGGAATCAATGTAAATGAAGTTACACAACTTTTCCTTTTAATTTCCTCATATATTACTGAAATCCAAGCTTTTACAATGTATTCTGACAAAAATTCGGCAGCACCTCAGCTTAGATTTCGCTCCAACCGTTACCCAATGACATCACACATCAGGGTATATATAGTAGGGCTGATTTTGCTCCAAACAGTCATGAGCGAAACCCCCATGCAATCTCGGGCGAAATCAACAAATCACCTAGGAGCGAAATTAACCTATTAAACACACAGGAGCGGAATCACCTAACTATCTGATTTCGCTTCTAATGACACACATGTCATTATGAGCGAAATCACCCTCTAACATCTCATTTCCTGTTTTCCGACTCCGTACAACCTATCTAGACCTAAGACTCGATACAGACGTAGTAAACAAACATTCAGTGCACCAACAGACTCCCCCTTGGATGTTGACGAAGTCTTCGGCTCCGAGTCTTCAGTCTTGGTCTTTTCTCCAACTTTGTCTTCTCATTGTAACAACTCTTTTTCCACACTATTTCAGATCTTATCCTGGCTCTATCTTCAAACTCCCCTTTGACTGTTGATCCAGACTCCCCCTTTCACAGACTCCCCCTCTCAGTATGCTGGAATCTAAGTCTTGATCTGGTTCAATCTTTAACACTTAGTTGCCGTGGGAATGATGAAGTCCATAACCTGTGTCTCAAACATCAAACATTACAAACTTATCTTTTCACAATAACACACAGTCTATCAGTTCTAGAAATCCACTCAAGTATTCAGGTCCAAGTTAATGACCCTGATTACTCCATTAATCTACCAAGTCCAATTTAATGACCTTGGTTGATCTTTTGACAATACAGACTGATTTTGTTAAACATTTTCAAACATTTTCTGAAAATAACAAGCATCAAATTAATGAACTTGTTTTAACTTTTCATCAATCCAAACTCCAATAAGATAAGCTCTCCTCATTCTTCAGCTCAGAACTTTTCCTGCATCTGCTTCAATCTTCTAGAATCCAACGATTAACTCTCCACTTTGGTTTGTCAAAAATAAAGCAGAAATGAAAAATCTTTTTGGATTTTAATAAAGTGTTCCAAACTAAGAAATGAAATACAGAAACTTAAATTGCAGAAAGTAAAGAAATTAAACTATTTACAAACATATTTTTGGTGAGCGTGTCAGGGAATCATATCAGCTTATGAAACAAATTACAAGTACCGTTAAGCTTCATTTCATACTTAGACTTAAACAATTCACGTCGATTGTCGATATACTGATCCATTTTAAATTCTCACACAAATTTCAATTTACTCAAGAAACGATTTAGATGTCTTAAGAACTTAGCTCATTCATGTGTCCCACCTCTTGAATATACTCCCGTATCCAGATCCCAATATTCAGTCTTACAGGTGAGTATACCACAGATGATATCTGTCAGGGGTTAAATTGCGAGGGCTGTGAGAGCTCAGGTCGATACTTCCGTATACGCAAAGAGATGACGGCTTCGACTTTTCGGTGTGTCCCCTTTAGAGGATCTTTTAGTTACAACAGCACACGATTAGCATTTTGCAATGTTTCATCGTTTTTTATGCTGAGGGTGGTGCTATATTTCAAGCAATGCGGAAAGTATTATTTGGGGACTAGGTCAGAACTTCCATTCAGCAGAAGTCCCAGAATAATACCCTAGATATCACTGAGCATAAAGACCTAGTATCTCAAAATAAGGGACCTTTCAAACGTGATTTCAGGGGTTACCTATATATCCAAGTAGTGTTCCCCACGAATTACGCAAGTTTGAAATTTTAGGTTTCTATCCCGAATAAATCTACTAAATGTGCGAAAACCTATCAACACATCATCAGCGAGACTGTTTAACCTTTTAATTCTTTACAAATCTTTAGCATACTGTAACTGTCTAGCCGATGTACTATCATTTTCCCTTTTTACACAAGCTCTTTTCCAGTTTTCTATTGTTTTTGGATTTTGAAAATTTTTTTCATGTTTTTGTATTTTTGCATTTTTCACTGTTTTTGTATTTTCTGAAAATATATCTACTCCCCCTAAATACCAAAACAAGTAAAAAATCGACAAACCATTGCATATTGTTTCTCATCTTCATCCACAACAATACTCTCATCAACGCCAATAATGCCATCCGACACCGAAAGAAGCTTCATACCGTTCAGTTTTAACAGATATTTAAACCGAGTTTTGTCAAAAGCTTTGGTATGTAAATCAGCTTTCTGTTCGTCAGTGTGGATTTTCTCAATTCGTATCAACTTTTTCTCGAAACAATCACGAATAAAGTGATGACGAATTTCTATATGTTTAGTTTTAGCGTGATGTACTGGATTCTTTGTTATATTTATTGCGGCCTCATTATCAACAAAAAGAGGTGTGTTAAGAAACTGCAAACCATAGTCGCGCATCTGTTGCTGTATCCACAGGATCTGAGAGCAGCAACTGCTAGCAGAAATGTACTCCGCTTCACATGTAGATAGCGCCACAGACGTTTGTTTCTTACACTGCCAGGTAACCAATCTAGGTCCCAAAAACTAGCATCCCGCAGTTGTTGATTTTGCATTGACTTTGCAGCATCCGAAATCCGAATCGGAATACCCTTCGAGCGTAAAATCGCCTGTTCTAGGATACCACAACCCCAATGTAGGAGTTCCCTTCAGGTAGCGTAATATCCTCTTCACAATAATCATGTGCGAAGCTCTCGGGTTAGATTGATATCTTGCTACGAGGTACGTTGGGTACATGATATCAGGACGTGAAGCAGTTAAGTACATCAATGAACCTATCATGGATCGATAAAACGTCTCATCAGCCCTGTCTCCAGTGAGATCTGGGTGAATCCCATGATTTGTTGCAAGTGGGGTAGCAGCTAGAGTAGAACTTGACATCCCAAATTTCTCTAGAATATCATGAACCTACTTCGTCTGGTGAATGAAAATCCCCTCAGGTAGTTGTTCAACTTGTAGTCCCAGAAAGAATTTCATCTCCCCATTGATGACATTTCAAATTTTTGCTTCATCACCTGTTCGAAATCTTTGCACAGATTCTCATTCGTCGACCCAAAGATTATATCGTCCACATAAATCTGAACTATCAGAAGATGTCCGTCGACCTCTTTAGTGAAGAGAGTGGCATCCACTTTTCCACGTATGAAGATGTTGGCTAGTAGGTGTTGAGACAAAGTCTCGTACCAAGCTCTCGGGGCCTGGTGTAAACCATACAGCGCTTTGTCCAATAAGTAGACCTTGTTTTTGTGGATCGGATCGGAAAAGCCCGGCGGCTGACCGACATAAACCTCCTCTTTAACCTTCCAATAAAGAAATGCCGATTTTACATCTAGCTGATAAACTTTGAAGTTCTTCCAAGACGCAAATGCAAGGAAAATTCTGATAGCCTCTAGTCATGCCACAGGAGCATAGACTTCATTAAATCAATTCCCTCCTGTTGACTAAAGCCCTGAACAATGAGTCAAGCTTTGTTCCGTACAACAACTCCTCTGTCGTCTCTCTTACACTTAAATACCCATTTTGTATTGATTTTCCTGTGACCATCCGACAAATCCACTAGCTTCCACACACCCAACTTTTCAAACTGACTCAACTCTTCTTGCATCGCATTGACCCAAGAGTCTTCAGTAAGCGCCTCTTTGTAAGTTCTCGGTTCGTTCTGCGAAATAAAACAACTTAATGAAAAATCAGTTTGTAAAGGTGCTACTGTAGAGTAAAAACATGTAAGGCCCTGGTCAATTTGACGTCTCATGCGAACGCATGATTGCAATTCTCCTATGATCAACTCCTCTGGATGGTATGAAAGAGTTCGCGGCATTACTTCTCTAGGAACATCCACATCGCCTTCCAGATTAGTAACATTTTGATTTGCACCTTGTTCACTCAATTGGTTTATTTGACTTAAATCCTGAATCTGTTCCCCCTCAGAATCTGAATCTCCACGATCAAATATCGGCATGTTATCAGATTCTTGATTATCATTCTGAACCGTCTGATTATCTTGAGCAACTTCATTCTGTTGGACATCATCGTGTTCACCAGCATTACTCGGACCTGCTTCATCGTCATTTGAAGTTTCCTGTGGTCGCCTCGAATACTCAGCTGGGAACCTTTGCTGCGACTCATATTCACGCAAAATATCCAATTCATCAAAGAAATCTTCTTTTTCTTCTTCTTCTTCTTCTTCTCTCATATCAAACGAATCCCACAACTTGTCATAATGATAACGCCATGAATCTCCTGGATTTTGTGGCGGCAGTATAACCTTGACATTCAACATTTGCTGCTTCAATAATCCACTTTTCATTTGGAACGAAGACACGTCGCGAAGGACTTGCATAACCGACAAATATACCCTCAATGCACTTCGGATCAAACTTTCCATAAGGCTCTAGAACAGTACAGGGTGACCCGAACGGTTCAAGATACTTCAAATTAGGTTTGCGGTTATTAATTAACTCAAAGCATGTTTTATTGAACTTTTTGACAGTGAGAACTCTATTGAGCGTATAGCATGCGGCGGAAACAGCTTCAGCCCAAAAATTTATTGGTAACTTTGAATCTGCGAGCATAGTTCTAGCCGTCTCGATTAGTGTCCGGTTTTTACGTTCTACGACTCCATTCTGCTGCGGAGTGTACGGAGCACTAAACTCATGCAAAATACCACTTTCATCACAAAATTCTTCCATCTTGCTGTTCTTGAATTCAGTACCATGAGTAGGAGTTGGGTGGAAAGTCTATTTTTCCTAGAAATTCTAGGAAGGAATAAGAATTGGACATGTGTCATTGAGGGATTTTAAGTAGAAGGGCTATCATGTAATTTCACATTTTAATTTTATTTTTGGAATGTATCTTCATCAACTAAAATTCCATGATTTTCGGAATTTTTATTATTTTCGAATTCAAATCTGGAAATCAATGTGTTCATTAACTAAAATTCCATGTCACATTACATCGCATATTCCATTGTTCAGAAGATTATTGGAATTTATCAGCATGTTCTTGGTGCTGTGTTTTAACAGTTTACAGGGCTAAAGCCAATTTTTTATAGATCCCACAATATAAAGATGGTAAAACACAGGGTATGAATCTGATTGCTGTTAAAACACAACTGTAAGAATCTGAATGCTAAAACACAACTGTATGAATTTGATTGCTGTTAAAACACAACTGAATGAATCTGAATGCTAAAACACAAGTGTATGAATCTGCTTGCTGTTAAAACACAACTGTATGAATCTGTTTACTGTTAAAACACAACTGTATGAATCTGAATGCTAAAACACAACTGTATGAATCTGCTTGCTGTTAAAACACATCTGTATGAATCTAGATGCTAAAACACAAATATATGAATCTGAATGGTAAAACACAACTGTACGAATCTGCTTGCTGTTAAAACACATTTGTATGAATCTGCTTGCAGTTAAAACACAACTGTGTGAATCTGTTTGCTGTTAAAACACATCTGTATGAATCTGAATGCTAAAACACAACTGTATGGATCTGCTTGCTGTTAAAACACATCTGTATGAATCTGAATGCTAAAACATAACTGTATGAACCTGCTTGCTGTTAAAACACATTTGTATGAATCTGCTTGCTGTTAAAACACAACTGTATGAATCTGCCTGCTGTTAAAACACATCAGTATGAATCTGGATGCTAAACCACAACTGTATGAATCTACTTGCTGCAAAAACACAACTGTGTTAATTTGCTTGCTGTTAAAACACATCGTCAAGAAAACGAAGATGATAAGAACAATATTTGAATGGTGATGATGAACTCGGAGATGGTAGAGATGGAGAAGTGTTTTAATTTGATCCGGTGCTCTCCATCATTTCTAAAGTTATCTTCTTCCATGATTGTAGTTATTTTTGGTAGGGATTGGGGTTTCCAAGATGGGTTTGGAGAGAGAGAGAGAGGGAAAATCGCTTGAATTTAGGAACTGGGCGGTTATCTAATTGATTTAAAACACGACCATTGACAAAATTGCCCCTACTCATTTAAAACAATCAATTAATTAAACTCAAATATTACAAGATTGCCATTGATTTAATCTCAACCCTTAAACACACCAATCGGATGGACCAGATCGCTTCCTAGACTTTCTAGGAGAAACACACTTTCCGTGCGAACCCTACTCTCAGTACCATTATCACTTCGAATTCTTTTGATACGCCTTTGGTACAGATTCTCAATTCTTTTGAACAACGCCATCAAACTGTCAAACGTTTCGTCTTTCGTCTTCAAGAAAGAAACCCACGAAAATCTGGAATAATCATCAGTAACCACAAGACAATATTTGTCTCCCGTAATACTCTTGACATTCACCGGACCAAACAAATCCATGTGAAGTCACTCCAGGGGTCTTGAGACTGAATTGACTTGCTTTGTAGGGTGTGACTTTTTCTTCTGCTTGCCTTTAACACAGCTAATGCACTCCCCTTCCAGATGAAAACCTTTGACATGAACTCCTGTAACCAAATCATTGTGCACCAAATGATTCATTTTTCTAAGATGTATATGTCCCATCTTCCGGTGCCACAATCTCGATTATTTTTTAGTTGCTCTAGACACGAAATAATGAGCCTGACCCGTGGTTGTAGTAGCTACGCTCATATCCAACACGCACAGATCATTAACTCTTGGTGCCCTCATGATAATCCATTCTTCAGGGATAACAAATCCTGGTTTTAAGATCAAACATTCTTTATCAGTGAAGTGAGTGGTATACATCCTGTCACAAATCTGCGAGATACTCAGCAGATTATTCTCCAGCTCAGCAATGTAATTAACTCTTTCAAATGTCACAATCCAGTTGGATAACGTTCCTTCACCAATAATCCTTCCTCCTTGATTCCCCGCAAAACCAACATAACCTCCATTGATATTCTTCACATCATATAACAATGCAGTCTTCCCTGTCATATGTCGAGCCACTCCACTATCCATAATCCAGCGTGAGACTAATCTCGGAAGATCCTGCACATATCACAAAAATGATTCAAACACTTCAATAAAGATGCTGATTCATGCTTCCTGATCAAGGAAGCTCCGGCAATTCAAATTGCTTAGTCAAACATTGTGTCCACCCAAGCCTCATCAGTCTTGGGTGAAACCTTGGTACTTTTGACTCTCGCAACTTGAATTTTAAAGTTTTCAGCCTTCAGAGGTGGAAAATTTGCATCATATTCAATCTGAATTGAACCCTCAGAAGGTGAAATCTTTTTCTCAGTTTTAGGTTTCCAAACTTGTTGAGATAATGCTACCCGTTTGTAAAACTTGTCATTTTTAGTTACCACTTTCTTTACGGGTTCATTTTTTACTTTGGTGTTGTCATTTTTCACACTCTTTTTCTCAACAACCATTTGTGCTTTACCCTTTACATCAACTTTCTTCTTTTGAATCTTCACAGCGTTAGTCTTAGGCTTCACGTTGGTACACTTTCGTGCAATGTGATGTGTGTGAAATGCAACATATAAATCACATCAATTAAGGCATAAAACTAACCCTTTTTAAGTACTAATGTTGGAAAAAGAGTGTTTTTGTCTTTCTTTTGTATTTTCAGGATGAAATGAGCTCAAAATCACAAAAGAAGCAAAAAGACAACTAATTCTACCATAAATACAAGAAAAGGAACAAAAGTAGACTGCCCGGACCCTCAACGGCACCTCCCAAGGCAAAGAAGAGAAAACAGAGTCTGAACACGCCCCGTGTCCAGCGAACACGGGGGCGTGCCCAGGAAGCAGCAGAAAAGACAAACCAGTAGAAGCTTCCATTGCCCACCACGGGGCCGTGTCCAGCGGGCACGGGGGCGTGGTGAAAGTACAGCAGGCGCATTAATTGTAATTGCGAATTACAATTAATGAAGAGAGAGAATGTCAGACGGGCACGGGGCCGTGTCCAGCGGACACGGGGCCGTGTCCAGCCTTCTGTTCAGCCTATAAATAGAGGAGCTTGGCTTCATTCTCTCTCATCCCTTGGCACACCACCTCTCTCACACTTCATCCACCACCCACCACCACCATAACACCATCATCCACCACCATCATCCATTGTCCATCGTAGAGTGTGTGAGTCGTCTCGGGATCCAAGATTGATCGTAAGAGTTCTTGACAATCAAGGCCATGTTTGCCTAAGTCTCTTACATCACTTGGTGAAGACAAGTGTTTAGTATAATACTTTTTATTTTTAATCTTTTGCACTTTTTATTTGGTTTTGTATTAATGACTTTAATAACTAGTTACTTATGTTGAAGGTGATCTTTCCTTATCGTTTGTCCGTGGTGTCTTGGCATTATTTTACTGTCTATATAAAATAAAAGATTTTCACCATTCATATCTCCACGGTCTATATGGAGGTATGTTGGCTACCTGGTCAGGGGTTAAGGGAACGGTTTGGTAAGGGTCTTGCCCTTGTTCAGCGTTTAGAGGTCCTGCTTGGGACCTGGGTCAAATTTAGTAGGATCTCCTTCAATGCCCATAGGTATTGGATGGCGGGGATCCAAACTCTTTGACCCCCTCATAAGTTAACTACTATTAATACTATAACCCGGCTATTTAGGACTGTATCCCTGCTGACTCAGACTACTTAGCCGAGGGTAACGTCACCGCCAAAAGCGGGGCTTACCACAATTTGCATTAATAACTTAATTCATTATCTTTCAATAATCCGACCCTTTAGGATTGTATCCTTGCTGACTCAAACTACTGGGTTGAGGGTAACGTCGCCTTCAAAAGAGGGGCCTACTACAATAACTAAGATAATCTCTTAAACAAGTGCAAAAGTGCGAAAATAATCAAAGGTTATACTAATACACGTGTCGGATCCAAGTGATTCATCTTGTCTATCTGTTTTTTTTATTTTATTTTATTTTTCAGCATTTAGTTAGTTTTTATTTTTCTTAGTTTAAAACATTTTTCTCACTTTTTGATTTGGTTAGACGTTGAGGATAAACCGGTATTAAAAGCTCTTGTGTCCTTGGACGACCTCGGTATCTTACCAACACTATACTACGTCCACGATGGGTGCACTTGCCCATATGTGTGTTTAGTGTTAGTAAATATCGTGTTTTACAAATTTAAAACTTGGCTAAAAGTGTAAAAAGGGGCTAAAATATATATATCTAAAATATATACACACCGACACACATCAAGTTTTTGGCGCCGTTGCCGGGGACACAAGGATTTTAAGAAAGCTTAAAATCAACGGCCTAATCAGTTTTTCAAAACCTTTTCAAAATGCGCGCACATTTTTCTGCATTTTAGTTTAATTTGCATTTACAGTAGCCTGAACACGGGGCCGTGCTCGCTGAACACGCCCCCGTGCTGCATATTTTTAGAGTAGATACCCAGATACAGAGTCTGAACACGGGGCCGTGCTCACTGAACACGCCCCCGTGCTCAACGTGACCAGTAACTTTAATTAAAACGCCCAGATACAGACCCTGAACACGGGGCCGTGTTCACCAGACACGGGGCCGTGTCCAGCTTCTGTTTCCGTCTTATTTTTGTTTTCTGGTCCCGAGACTCAGTTGTGGTCTGTTGAGTGATTCTTATGGATCAATACTCAAGAGGTTACAACTACACCTATGATGAGGATGATTATAGGGGTAATTATTGCACTAATTGTCGTAACGCACGCTCGGTTCAATATAATACTTCATATCAACCATCCAATTCATACAACCATTATGAGGAGCCCAGGTATGAGCCATCAACTTCATACACATCCTATGAAGACCAAAGGTATGAACCTCCTCCCTCATACTCATATTTTGATGAACCAAGGTATGAGCCTTCATACTCATACTTTGATGACTCAAGATATGAACCACCACCTTCATATGCTTATTATGAGGAACCATGGCGTGAACAACCCACCTCATATGAGTACTATGAAGAACAAAGTTTCGACCCTTACCCATCATATACTTACAATGAAGAACAATGGTGTGAACCATCTACTTCATATGAGTACTATGAGGAACCGAGGATCGAACAACCGGATTCAAGCTTTGAGGATCCAAATTCTTTTTCTCTCACCGAAGTTACTAATAGGATATTAGAACAACTTAAAACTATCGAACGTTATATAAAGGAATCTCGCGCAAGGGAAGAGGAATCCCGCGCAAGAGAAGAACTAAAGAGTGATAATAACGTAGAGATAGTTGAAAGTATAAAAATGGAAGAACAAGAAAGTGAAAAACCGACACATGAGTTAAACAACGAAAAAGGTGAGTCCGATAATGCTAAAATTCAAGAAGAGTCTAATTTTGAAGAAATTAATCTCTTGTCACCTACTTTCGAAAATCATTGTTTAATAACCCCTCATGTTAAGTTTTTAAAAGAGTTAAACACTAGTGCTAAGATCAAAGACTTAGTAAGTGTTAAGTTAACTAATGATCAAACCTCGCTAATAAAAAAAGATCCTTTTGAAATTAACATTACACCGGTTCCATGTTTCTTTCAAAATTCATTTATTAGTAATATCACCATTGATAAAGATCTTTGTGTTAACATAATGCCTAACTACATTTTTGAAAAATTAAGTGTTAGTGATTTTACTCCACTTCAAATTCCCATTTTTCTATCCGATCGAAAAGTAATGAAATCAATCGGTGTAGTTGAAGATGTTTTGGTTCAAACAAATCAAATGGTAATCCCAACCGACTTCGTCATCCTTGATGACGCCCCCTTAGTCTTGGGAAAACCTTTTGTACAAACTCATAAAGCTTTGAAAAACCGGAAATTCAACAATCTACCTCTTCAACTAGGGGCATTCAAAAGGAGCATAGATCTTGAGCGTTCAATGAAATATCCTTTTGGCAACAATGACCCCCTAATTGAAGATGAAGCTGAACCACCCGATACGACTAATGAAGAAGACCACTTTGTCGAAGAAGAGATAGCCATTGAACAAACCTTTAAGGTTCTTAATCTAGATGAGCCACAAAATAAGGTGTCTTCTAAAGACCCACCCATTGAGCTCAAAGAACTTCCTAAAGGTTTGGAATATGCTTTTCTAGGCAAAGATGGTAGTTTACCCGTAATTATTTCATCAAAATTAAGTAATGTAGAAAAAGAAAAATTAGTTAACCTGCTTAAAAAACACAAAAACGCGATCGCTTGGAAGCTTGTAGATATTAAAGGAATAAGCCCTTCCATGTGCACGCACAAAATTTTAATGAATGATGACTACAAAACGGTAATTCAACCACAACGAAGAGTGAACCCCAATGTTCAGGAAGTGGTTAAAAATGAAGTCATCAAACTACTCGACGCCGGACTAATCTACCCTATCTCCGATAGCCCGTGGGTAAGTCCCGTTCAAGTAGTTCCAAAGAAAGGAGGTATGACGGTAATAACTAACGAGAAAAATGAATTAATACCAACAAGAACCGTCACAGGATGGAGAGTTTGTATAGATTATAGACGATTAAATGAAGCAACAAGGAAAGACCATTTTCCTTTACCCTTCATTGATCAAATGTTAGAAAGATTATCCGGTCATAAATTTTATTGTTTCTTAGATGGTTTTTCAGGTTACTTTCAAATACCGATAGCACCGGAAGACCAAGAGAAAACAACTTTCACATGTCCCTACGGAACTTTCGCATATCGACGCATGCCATTCGGTCTATGTAATGCGCCTGCAACATTCCAACGTTGTATGGTAGCCATTTTCCATGATATGATCGAGAAGACAATGGAAGTCTTCATGGATGACTTTTCCATCTTTGGAGACTCATATGACCAATGCCACGATAATCTTGAACGAATGCTATCCCAATGTGAGGAAACTAACCTCGCCCTTAACTGGGAAAAATGCCATTTCATGGTGACAGAGGGAATAGTACTCGGTCATAAAATCTCAAGCGAAGGAATGGAAGTTGATCGAGCAAAAATAGAAACTATTTCTCGATTACCTCCTCCATCCTCCGTACGAGCAATCAGAAGTTTCCTAGGACATGCCGGATTTTATAGAAGATTTATCAAAGACTTTTCAAAAATCTCAAGGCCTCTAACAAAATTACTTGAAAAAGATGCACCCTTCATCTTTGACAAGGAATGCAATCAAGCATTTCTAACCCTCAAGGAAATGCTAGTCAATGCACCTATCATGATAGCGCCAGATTGGAAATTTCCTTTCGAAATCATGTGCGATGCAAGTGACTTTGCTGTTGGAGCAGTCTTGGGACAAAGAAAAGAAAAGCATTTCCACCCAATTTATTATGCTAGTAAAACTCTTAATGATGCACAGGAAAATTATACAACTACAGAAAAGGAATTACTAGCAGTGGTATTTGCTTTTGATAAATTTCGTTCTTATCTTGTTCTTTCTAAAACAATAGTCTATACAGACCATGCAGCCATCAGGTACCTCTTCAAAAAGCAAGACGCAAAACCCCGTTTGATCAGATGGATTCTACTCCTCCAAGAATTCGACATCGAAATCAAAGACAAAAGAGGAGCAGAAAACACTGCCGCAGATCATCTCTCACGCTTAGAAGACCCAGCTTTGGAGACAACCAGAGACGAGCAAATCAACGAGAAATTTCCCACGGAATCCTTGGAAATGATGGAGAGTAGACAAGAGCCATGGTATGCCGACTACGCTAATTTCCTAGCTAGCGGTATAGTCACCAAAGGATGGCCACATCATCAAAGAAAAAAATTCTTTGCTGATGTAAAGCATTACTTTTGGGAAGACCCCTATCTTTTCAAAATGTGTGCCGACCAGCTCATCCGAAGGTGTGTCCATGGTAATGAAGCACGAAGAATTCTCCGTCATTGTCATGAAGGTCCATACGGAGGACATCATGGTGCCGCAAGTACCGCACGAAAGGTATTTGATTCTGGATTTTACTGGCCAACCATTTACAAGGATGCACAAAACCTTGTAAAAACATGCGATGCCTGCCAAAGATCAGGTAATATTTCTTCCAAAAACGAAATGCCTCAAAATGGCATTCTCGTCTGTGAAATCTTTGATGTGTGGGGACTCGATTTCATGGGGCCTTTCCCACCTTCAAAGGGAAACAAATATATACTTGTGGCAGTCGATTACTTGTCTAAATGGGCGGAGGCCGAGGCTCTTCCAACAAATGATGGAAGGGTAGTGGGAAAATTTCTGAAAAAGCTGTTTTCTCGCTTCGGGACACCAAAGGCTTTAATAAGTGATAGAGGTACCCATTTTTGCAATCATCAACTCGAAAAAATATTAACTGTCTATCACCGGGTCTCAACAGCATATCACCCTCAAACAAATGGGCAAGCCGAAGTGACTAATCGAGGTTTAAAACGAATACTTGAAAAAACCGTAGGAATAAATAAAAAAGAATGGGCCGACAAGTTAGACGACGCTTTATGGGCTTTTCGAACTGCTTATAAAACCACTATAGGCATAACCCCATATAAACTCGTCTATGGAAAAAGTTGTCACTTGTCAGTAGAGATAGCTCACAAAGCCTACTGGGCAATAAAAAACGTAAACTTAGATTTGGAAAATGCCGGTAAAAATCGATTTTGTCAAATAAATGAATTAGACGAGCTAAGGAATTATGCATATTCTAACTCCGAAATTTATAAGGAAAGAATGAAAAATCTACACGATAAATATATTAAATCCAATGAATTTCGGGTAGGAGATCAAGTTCTATTGTTTAATTCACGACTTCGATTATTTCCTGGTAAGTTAAAATCTAGGTGGTCAGGACCTTTTTCCGTCACCCATGTTTTTCCACACGATGCAGTAGAAATTAAAACTCGAAATGGGACACCATTTAAAGTCAATGGCCAACGGCTGAAACTCTACCGAGGATCCATTGAGGGTGAGGAAGAGGAGATCTCACTTCAAACGGTTAACGAATAAACTCATACCCGACATGTTACAGGTAAGTGTACGTTTAAAAACCAGTAAGTCTTCTAGCCATTTTCGGAAATAATGGACATGCACACGAGCACAAAAAAAAAAAAAATTTCAAAAACTTTGCTCGGCACGAGGCCGTGTCCGCTGGACACGGGGCCGTGTCGAGGCAACTGTCGGGATAAAACCCTCTTTTCCTATCAGTTACACCATTCCACACGCCCCGTATAGCTGAAAACGCTCTGGTTTACGGCGATTTTCTGCAGTTTTTCAACGTCACCACCGAATCTAACAACGTCAAGGTATGATTCTATCCTCTTTAGTAGTTAAGATTAGTTACTTGCATGTAGTTAAAACATCAAAAATTTGGGAAAAATCTAGGGTTCTTCATGTTCATCCGGATCGAACTCAAAATTTTTGATGAAATCTGTTAGTAATAGTTTAGATTAGTATAGTAGGAAGTAAATAGACAAGTATTGTTGATAGATTTGTTCGATTTCCAACTAAAACCCCAAACCCTTGTTCTTGAACCGAAAAACACGAAATTGAAAGGGTAAACGGTTTGTTTTGGGAGAAATGACACTTAGGGTTTCATTTTCGGGGGAAACCGCTACTATTGGGCTAAAAATTTTCAGGTTTTCAAAACCGGGACGAAAAATGGAATTTTTGGGTTACAGACGCCTGGACACGGGGTCGTGTCCACTGAACACGGGGCCGTGTCCAGCCCACTGTTTGCAGTTTCACTCTGATTTTCCTTGTTTCGTACTAACTTTTTATGTATTCTTTTCAGATGTCTAAATTCACGAGGTTTAACGCAAGTGAACTGGACGCTAGGGCACGATACGAGGTTCTACAAACAAGACCGGAAGAGTACCCAAGGCGGGCGTGTACCGACTTGCTAACCATGGTGAATCAACTTGACCGCTTCAACAACATTGTGAGGGGTCCACTGCATGTGGCATTGACCACCCGACTACGGTCGGTACATCAATGCACGATGGAGTTCTACAGCACCTTCATTTTCAACTCGAGATGTGAACCGTTTGACCATGACGCAGTCACATTCCGATGTGGAGGGACCACGTTCACAACCTCCATGGCACAGTTTGGATCTATCATAGGGCTATACAATGATGAGGAAGCGGGGAATGAAGAGAATACTGGGGGATTACGAGACTTGGATGCAACTGAACGCCAAGCCGCATGGGCTCAAATAGGTGAAGGAATCTACAACCCAAGCAGCACCAAAAGCACCAAACTGAGGGACCCACTATACCGCTATATCCACAGGCTCCTCACGTACTCGCTGAACCAACGCCACGACAATAGTGGCGTTGTTGGGTTGAAAGATTTGGTTGTCCTTCACTTCATCCACACCCAGAAGCCTCTCGATTTTCCGTACCTCCTACTGCGAAACATGCACCTGAATCGCCTTGCTCATGCTCCTACACCAATCTTCTTCGGGGGATGGGTGTACCGTCTTTTCAAGCATTTCACGAATATCCCAAGGTCCTTTGAGAGGAGTCCATGGTCGGGACGGGTCGATTACCACATTTGCCGAGCCATGAACTTGTTTTATGAAGCGGAGGACGGGACGGTGAGCTTTCAAAGGACGCAAGGCTATGCATGGAACCCGCAGGAGGCTCTAGTTCTTCATGCACCACATCCCCATTTTCAGTTCCCACCCCAAGGCGATCCAGGCCAATCCTCCTCTCAAGGAGGTGGTTTTCCTAACTTTCAAAGTTTACATGATCTTTTGCAGGAAAACCTCATGTGCACAAGGAACACCTACAATCTCGCCAACAAAACACACCACCGGGTTGGAGCTATCGAGTGCAACATTAACGATATACAAGATGATATCGGTAGCATCCGGGAGTACATGGCGAGGCATGGGGGTGGAGGTGATGGTAGTGATGAAGACATGGAGTAGGCGGCTTGAAGGAACAAGGGGCTGGTTGGTGATGAGCCCACAGGTTTAAGTGCCCTTCTATCTATCAAACAATTCATGGCCTGCGTGCCATTTGTCGAACAATTTACTTTCTCTAACTACTTTTTATCTTTGTTTTATGCTTGGATGATACTTGACGATGGTAATTTAGGATGGTTTGTGCTTGTTTGGTTGGTATTGAGTGATTAAACAGGTGCAATGCAAGGGTTAGAGTGCTAAACATTAGCACTTGCAGCCCCAAAATGGAGAAACCGGGAGACAAAACCTATTTTTCAGGCTCACAGACTGTCCACACGGGGACGTGTCCAGCCGACACGCCCCCGTGTTCATCTCCCAGATCTGCTGTTTGGCTACTGGCCTGCAATTTTTTGCCAGACACGAGGCCGTGTCCAGCCGACACGCCCCCGTGTTCACCTTCTGTAAGTTTTCGTTACTGGCAGTTCACCACGGGGCCGTGTCCAATGGACACGGGGCCGTGTCCAGACTGCCAGTAACAAAAATCTTTGCTTTTTAACCCACTTTTACACATTCTAATCAACCAAAAACCTTATTTTTGGACACATTGAGGACAATGTGTAATTTAAGTGGGGGGGGGGGATGCTAAACCTTGAAATTTTGCAAATCCTAAACACAAGCCTTACACAAAACTCTATTGGAACCGCTAAACACCCCGAATTTTTTTTTCAAAAACTTTTTCATTTTTTTTATTTACTTGTCTTAGTTTAAGTTGGGAATAAGAAGTTCTAAAAAGGTTATATTTTTATAAGTTTACAACCGATAGCGTCGTGATAACAAAGAACCAACATAAGAAAATTATGAAACAGCATAACAAGTCTAGTTAAAAATTCGATTATATATACTTGATCACATTAAAAACCCATTCCCACAAAAGTGAGTTTTGAGCCTTTATTGAGCATAAAAATATATATATTTAGATTAAATGCTCATTTTTCGTTTCTTGTGTGAATAGCCGCTTGGTTCTTACAAATCTAGAACTTGCCACAACAATACATTCCCGGTCCTTACCAACTTAAACCCAAGTAAGTAAATGATAGAGGCATTAGGACTAACCATTTTTCTTTCAAAACCATTATTTTTCAATTTTTTTTATCACCTACCCAAAATCCCCCTAGATAGCCCCTTTGAGCCTAAACCTTTCATTTCATTACCCCAAAAACCCTTTTCACCCACCAAAAACCTTTTTTTATTTTTCACCCTTTATTTTAGTAACAGGCTCGGTTTTTCGTAAAACTCGCCTTTTTATGTGATGAAAATATATATATATATATATATATATATATATATATATATATATATATGAATGAAGTCAAAAACAAACAAAAGCTATATAAAAGCTTGTTTGGAGAAATACTTCAAAATAAAAAGTCGCTAAAGACAAGGCATTTTACGAAAACCGATGCTTTTACAATTTTCGCCCTTTTTACTAACCACTAACCAACCACCCACCTTTAACCCAAGCCTAACCCTTTACCCCAGAAAGTCCTCTTGATATTTACAAAGGTAAAAAGTTAAAAAGGAGGAGGATTGATTGCTTGGCAAGCCTATGGAAGGCGTAAGTTCCATGCCGCTCTCGAGTGATTCACTAAAAATATACACCTTCGGCCGAGTGTTGAGTGATCCCCCGTGAGGTATGTGAACTTGTATATAAATGGAATTTTAATAAGGCATGCTATGCCCAAATAAGTAATTTATCTTATGAAACTTTCAAAATAAATCATAACGAATAGGATTGTAAATAAATAAAAATAAAACTTATAAAGACCTTGGTTTCCCGACACTCTAGGACAAGCTAAAAAAAAAAAAAAAAAAAAACTTCTCGTCTACCTATTCCATTTGGGAGTGTAAGCCACATTTAAAGAGTTTTGCTTGAGGACAAGCAAAAGTTCAAGTGTGGGGGTATTTGATGTGTGTGAAATGCAACATATAAATCACATCAATTAAGGCATAAAACTAACCCTTTTTAAGTACTAATGTTGGAAAAAGAGTGTTTTTGTCTTCCTTTTGTATTTTCAGGATGAAATGAGCTCAAAATCACAAAAGAAGCAAAAAGACAACTAATTCTACCATAAATACAAGAAAAGGAACAAAAGTAGACTGCCCGGACCCTCAACGGCACCTCCCAAGGCAAAGAAGAGAAAACAGAGTCTGAACACGCCCCGTGTCCAGCGAACACGGGGGCGTGCCCAGGAAGCAGCAGAAAAGACAAACCAGTAGAAGCTTCCATTGCCCACCACGGGGCCGTGTCCAGCGGGCACGGGGGCGTGGTGAAAGTACAGCAGGCGCATTAATTGTAATTGCGAATTACAATTAATGAAGAGAGAGAATGTCAGACGGGCACGGGGCCGTGTCCAGCGGACACGAGGCCGTGTCCAGCCTTCTGTTCAGCCTATAAATAGAGGAGCTTGGCTTCATTCTCTCTCATCCCTTGGCACACCACCTCTCTCACACTTCATCCACCACCCACCACCACCATAACACCATCATCCACCACCATCATCCATTGTCCATCGTAGAGTGTGTGAGTCGTCTCGGGATCCAAGATTGATCGTAAGAGTTCTTGACAATCAAGGCCATGTTTGCCTAAGTCTCTTACATCACCTGGTGAAGACAAGTGTTTAGTATAATACTTTTTATTTTTAATCTTTTGCACTTTTTATTTGGTTTTGTATTAATGACTTTAATAACTAGTTACTTATGTTGAAGGTGATCTTTCCTTATCGTTTGTCCGTGGTGTCTTGGCATTATTTTACTGTCTATATAAAATAAAAGATTTTCACCATTCATATCTCCACGGTCTATATGGAGGTATGTTGGCTACCTGGTCAGGGGTTAAGGGAACGGTTTGGTAAGGGTCTTGCCCTTGTTCAGCGTTTAGAGGTCCTGCTTGGGACCTGGGTCAAATTTAGTAGGATCTCCTTCAATGCCCATAGGTATTGGATGGCGGGGATCCAAACTCTTTGACCCCCTCATAAGTTAACTACTATTAATACTATAACCCGGCTATTTAGGACTGTATCCCTGCTGACTCAGACTACTTAGCCGAGGGTAACGTCACCGCCAAAAGCGAGGCCTACCACAATTTGCATTAATAACTTAATTCATTATCTTTCAATAATCCGACCCTTTAGGATTGTATCCTTGCTGACTCAAACTACTGGGTTGAGGGTAACGTCGCCTTCAAAAGAGGGGCCTACTACAATAACTAAGATAATCTCTTAAACAAGTGCAAAAGTGCGAAAATAATCAAAGGTTATACTAATACACGTGTCGGATCCAAGTGATTCATCTTGTCTATCTGTTTTTTTTTTATTTTATTTTATTTTTCAGCATTTAGTTAGTTTTTATTTTTCTTAGTTTAAAACATTTTTCTCACTTTTTGATTTGGTTAGACGTTGAGGATAAACCGGTATTAAAAGCTCTTGTGTCCTTGGACGACCTCGGTATCTTACCAACACTATACTACGTCCACGATGGGTGCACTTGCCCATATGTGTGTTTAGTGTTAGTAAATATCGTGTTTTATAAATTTAAAACTTGGCTAAAAGTGTAAAAAGGGGCTAAAATATATATCTAAAATATATACACACCGACACACATCACAATGTGACCAACTTGATTGCATCTAAAGCATGTTCGAGTATCAACTACTCGACTTGTGCCTTCAGACTGAGACTGTGAAGCTCTCTTCTCAAAGAACTCTTCATTCGATTTTGAAAAAATCTCTTTCTCTTCATCAGCAAGTGAACTCGAACTATTCACAAACACATCCACAAACCTCTTGTTTTTAAGACTTCTCTTTTGATAACTCTTACCACCCTGAGAACCACCCGACCAACTGTTTCGATTCTTGTTATTATAAAAACGTGGTGGAATAACAGGTTTCTTGTAGTATGATTTATCTTTTTCAAAATTCATTTATCTCTTTGTTTGACTCAAACTGTTCACTTCTGACAATTCAACTTCAACCAACTTGAAAACATTTGTTAACTTTTTCACATTCACATTCTCCATGGGAAACTCAGAGTCCGAATACAACTTATCAGATCCCGACATCTTGTACATGACAAGAGTAGGTTCATCATTTAAGTTATTCTTGGACTTTTGTTTCGGAATGTATTTGTCCAGAAAACATCCATCATCTTCAGCTGAATCAGACATCAAAAGACTTTCAGCTGTGCTCTTAACAATCTCTGTCTGAACACTATCATCAGATGATGAAGAAGAAAATGTAACATCAATTGAATCAGGAAGTTTAACTTCATTCTCTTCTTCAATTTCAACTAACCCAGATTGCTTTTTCGTATAATTTTCAAGAATTGGTGGTGGAACTTGATGAAAACCCACCCCAGTTCCATCTGAGTACACATCTTCGACTGCTTTGTTTTTCCCGATGGGTTTGGGAACAATGTTTTGCAAAACAAAGCTTGCAGAGTTGTAACTCTTAAGCTTCAACTGGATTCGCTCATTTTCAGTTTCAGCTTCTTGAACTTTGAGTTTCAATTTAGCGATTTCATCCAGTTGTTGGTTGATTGATTCTTCTTTTAACCTAAGCATAGTTTTTAGTTGAACATTTTCTTTATAAGTTTTACCATTTCGATCATCATTATCTTTCATTATGGTGTTTAGCTTCTCAAATTTTTCAGTGATTTGACGGTTTTCAAGAACTAACTTTTCATTTTCTTCTCTAATCCTTTCATGATCAGTTTTATCATTTTCAATTTTGTTAGTTAACTCTTTTAACCGTTCAGTTGAAGCTTTAACCATCTTGTCATGATCAAGAATTTGATCCTCAACATTTCTGACTTTCGCGGTCAGATCATCAACCTTCTTTCCGTTGAGATACGTGACTGTATTACAAAATTTGCATTCTTTGATGCAATTTTTGCAATCAACATCCCCATTGACTTTCTTGCCTGACTCAGTTGTTGACGTGTTTGAACTGACCTGGCTTTTAGACTCAGACACGGAGTTAGAGTCTACCTCAAGTGCTTTAGCAGCCAACACCTTGTCAGCCATTTTTCCAAGATTTTCAGCATTCAACTCCTACATCGTGTCAATGATCCCTGTATCTACTTTCTTTGACTTCTCTTTATCTTCTTCCTCCTTCTTCTCTTTATCTTTCTCGTCTCCAGTTCCCCACCATTTATTCTGCCAATAATCATCATCTTTTAACTCTTTGATTATGTCCTCTAAATCAAGAGTGTTATGGTTAATAGTAATGTTTCCATATGGATCAAGATAACACTCCCTATCTGGATCCCATCTATTTGCTTTTTTTGCTTCCAAAAAGATACCAGATATTCTGATCATTCTGTTTGTGGCCAACAGCCTTCTGTAATTATACTTCTGTTCTTCAGTTCTGTTGTCTTTCCACGGAACAAGTTCATTCTTTGCCATGAAAGCGTATCCAACTGCATTTTCCTCCGGTAACAACTCACTCCAGTCATAACCCTCATCATCATAAATCACTGCAAGAGCTCTAGATTTCTCTTTGTTCTCTTCAATCTGCTTCATTCTTGGCGGCTCCGATTTGTTTTGATGATATATCGCCTTCTTGTAGTAATCTTCCCTGAACGGTTCTCAGACTCATCAGCATATGCGTTTCTGCATTCACGCTTGAAGTGACCTTTCTGCTTACACTTGAAGCACCTCACCTTAGACTTATCAAAGCCCAACTTGGTAGAAGGTCCACCAATTGACTTTCTGCCGGTTATTTCCATGAAACGCTGTGCTCGATGAACAGCACTGGCCATGCACCACCTTATGTCAATCA
Source organism: Helianthus annuus (assembly GCF_002127325.2). Lineage (NCBI taxonomy): Eukaryota > Viridiplantae > Streptophyta > Magnoliopsida > Asterales > Asteraceae > Helianthus > Helianthus annuus. Next base: position 56,760,657 of record NC_035448.2, on the reverse strand, counting down.
GTTCCATTTCTTCAGGATCTAGTTGATCATAATCCTCTTTTGTTAGGTTGGTGTTGCCAATCTTCCCTGTTACGAGACTTTCATAGGATTCCAAAACCGACGCAAGGAAAACCATCTGCTGTTTTGCCGACTCTTCGCTGACATTCTGACCATTCTTCATGTCTACAGCGATGTTGCAGTGAAACAAATTCTTTGCATCAGACTGGTTTGAATTTGATGAAGATCCATTGTGATAACCACTGTGATATCCACTGCTTTGACTTTCTTTGTTCGTTGTGGAGACATTCTCAGCAGAAAACGCGGTTTTCGGAGAATTGTTCTTCGGCATCATACTCTTTGGATAATACAAATCCAAGTTCTGCTGGTACGATGAGTGATTGACTTTGTATGTCTTCTTTAGCTCCAGCTCATGACTTTCAAGTCTCTCAATCAACAAATCCACAGTAAGATCTGCAGGCTTGATCGTATTCTTCAGCATCAATGCATAGTACTGCCAATCCATTTCATCTGGTAATGAATCAAACAGCTTGTCAACTAGCTCATCTTGAGGATAAGAAATTTCATGTCTCGCCAGTTCCAGCTTTAGATGCCCAAACCTCTCAATCATTTTACAGACTGACTAATTCTTAAAACACCTAAACAAATCAAACTCTTTCTTAAGTAGTTTCTTTTTGTTTTTCACAATTTCTGCACTTCCTAAACATTTGTCTTTTAACTTTTCCCAGAGATCTTTAGAGCTAGAGTATTCGATCAGAGAGATTATATCTTCACGAACAGATTGAAACAGCAACGCAACACATTTCTGCTCAGCAACAAACGATTCTATCTGATCAGATGTTGATAAAGTTTCACCCTTTTTGCCTCCAGCATCGTATCCATTTTTGAGACTCTTCCAGCTAGGAAATGCAAAAGCCATCAACCAATCTTCGAATTTCTTTGCCCATCAACTACACTCCTCAATAGCCATCAACTTCGGTGGTTTGTTGTAAGTTCCGAAAGCACTTTCAACCTCCAAAGCATCCGATAATTTCTTCTTTGCATTTGGCGGGTTCTCATTGTTGTTGCTTGAAGATGTATCATCTCCCGAATTTCCAGCAAATGCATACATGTCGCTAAATGGGTTCATGAAAATGTCATCCATCTTGAACGTACCTGAAAAATCAGCAAACACTTAGAAAAATTTTCGAAATTTTTAAAAACAGTGATTTCGAGCGAAATCAAGTGATATGCTTGGAGCGAAATCAGATATAATCTGATTACAAGCGAAATCAAAACAATACAGTTCGAGCGAAATCAGAAAATCTCTGATTTGGAGCGAAATCAATGCTACGTTTCGAGCGAAATTAGAAATTTATGACCTTATGAGCGAAATTAGGTATTTCGCTTCTAATGACCAAGATGTTTTCGAGCGAAATCAGTCAATTACAAGCGAAACCTTCGATGTGTCTTAGGAGCGAAATCAGGTTTTTAGGTTGTTTTTACCATTTTTAATCCGAATTTTAACCTGATTCTTTCTAGGGTTTGTTAATTGTATGTTTTACACAATATACTCGAAATTCAGTCCATTTCAACCGTAGGAACTAGTTCAAATCATAAAAGTATGAGAAGAAGTGAGTAGAAGTAAGAGAATCTGGTAGAATCAAGCTGTAGTAGTATGAACTCCTCGTCCTGAGCTCTGATACCACTTGTTGGACCGTTGTCGTGACCTTAAACAGTCAGTATAAGGCAATTCATCTTCAGATACAAAGGCGGAATCAATGTAAATGAAGTTACACAGCTTTTCCTTTTAATTTCCTCTTATATTACTGAAATCCAAGCTTTTACAATGTATTCTGACAAAAATTCGGCAGCACCTCAGCTTAGATTTCGCTCCAACCCTTACCCAATGAGATCACACATCAGGGTATATATAGTAGGGCTGATTTCGCTCCAAACAGTCATGAGCGAAACCCCCATGCAATCTCAGGCGAAATCAACAAGTCACATAGGAGTGAAATTAACCTATTAAACACACAGGAGCGGAATCACCTAACTATCTGATTTCGCTTCTAATGACACACATGTCATTATGAGCGAAATCACCCTCTAACATCTCATTTCCTGTTTCCGACTCCGTACAACCTCTCTAGACCTAAGACTCGATACAGACGTAGTAAACAGACATTCAGTGCACCAACACTATATTTATCGATACTTGATACTCGTTAAACAAGTTAAAACTCTTAAAAGAATGAGATTCGGAAGCTTTGTGAAATGAATAATCGTATAAAGATTTTTATCCTAATTATCGTTTATAAGTATGGGTATTTATCGATCCTAATTTCTTTAACTAATAAAATTAATTAATAATTAAAAAGTTTATTTTATAATATCTAGTTAGTCTCGTTAGACATTGAAGTTAGTAAACTAACTTAGTTAGTTTAAACTATAATGTTAATTTTCTTTTTTAGATAATATAACTTGGTTATTTAATAGTTCAGGGGTGAATTATGCAATTTCTGAAAGTATAAAAGTTGCACAGACTAGTTATGTAACTTCTGAAATTATAATAAAACAAAAGAAAATAAATAACAAAAAGATGCAGACCACAGGACTTGAACCCGAGTCTACACTCTCACACACACGCGCACAAACCAGCTGAGCTGTGTAACACCCTTACCAATATTTGACGGTTTTCTTATAACTTTAGACTAAAAATGTGTATTAAAGATTACACATACTTATGAAAATACGAGTTTATTTAGACTTTTACAATTAAAAAAATAAACCAACATAATGTAATTAAATTCGTTATTTTAGAAATAACAACGAAACAACGTGCGGAAGCTTCTTTTTAATGTGTTCAGTTCTTTCTCGACGCTTGATCTCCATCCGGGTACTCTTGACATTCACCTATGATCAAAACCAACTCAAATGTAAGTTTTGATAGTTAAATAACGAGTTTTAACAAGTCATATGGGTCAAACAAAGAAAATAAACAATTCGCCAGCAATTGATGCTCTCGCAGGCCGCGAGAGCTTGATGTGATTTGGTCGCGGGCGCGACAGTCATTCCCTTTCGCTGTGATTTGGTCGCGGTCGCGTGACGCGACAGTCATTCCCTTTCGCTGTCGCGTAGCGCGACAGCCCATTTTTCACAGCAGGTTTCGTTTCTTAATAGGGATGAGATTTTTTACCGAAATACCGGTACCGTACCGGTACCATACTGGTACCGTACCGCTGCCGTACCGTACCGATCATAAACGGTACCGGTATCGGTAATAGATTTTTCGAAATTCGGTATCGATAAAAAACGGTACCGGTAAAGGTATTTTTCGGTAAATACCGGTATCAATACCGAATTTAATAATGAATTCTTTTATAGATTTTGTACATAACTTAGTCAGAATAGTTTGATTTGAGTGATATAGGAGTAGATTCTTTGCCACATAATTTTGTAAACAATTCAGTTATTATTTATTGATTGTCAATAGGCTATTTGAATTGAGTTCGAACTATGGGAAAATGGAAGAATTTGGGTATATATTTACTTTTATTCGAGATCACTAACTGTAGTGACTATAAAAGCATTGGATACAGCTATGTTCATCCCTATTGCCATTTGATCATTTTTAGTTAATTATGATGCTTTTTCAGACACGTTGGAATTTGGATGTTAAAAGTCGAACCCATGGATGTTTACTTTTTGATTTTTTGACTACTTAATATTTTTACCTTTTTTTTACATTCTTCTATATATTACTCTAGTTCAGTTAATAATGGATGGATGGGTTGCACATGATTTTTTTTAGGTAAAACAATGCATGACACCAAAGCGGTACCAATGTGGTAAAGTACCGAAATACCGGTACCGATACCGGTACCGTACCGATACCGAATCTATAAATACGGTACAGTAATCGGTATCCATATTTCCTCAATTTCGGTAACGGTATTTACGGTATCGGTACCGGTACGGTACCGGTATCGTACCAATGCTGCATTTGCCCAACTAAGGTAACTCAGACTTGTTATGCACTAAAACGAGCATAACTTTCATTTTACGAATCCGTTTTACACGATTCTTTTTCCTACGCGTTTGTAATAAAAATACGCATCAATTTATCCTATTTTCCAGATATGAAACCTGAATTATAAACGAATAGTTTATAATTTCTTGTATCATTTATTCGACCCATTTGTTTTAAAATTTACAACCTTGTTTCTAATTAACCACTAAGCATACATCAACATGTTTAACTCAAAATCTTTAGTTCGAGTTTGTAACTTTTATGAATTACGCGGCTAGTACTAAATCTATGCGCATAATTCTTTAGACCCGTTTTGATGATTTATACCTTTTAAGTTTAAATCTTTCCCTTTTGTTATGCACAATCCACTTTATACTTATCTATAACTTACATGATCATAATACACATTCTTAAACGGCTCATAAGGACCGTTTACCCGGTTTAGCGTTCATGGGTATTTTTGGTCAATTTCAGTCCCTCAATTTACGACGAAGGGCTTTCACTAATATTTGACCAACATATTACTTCTAACTATAATTTAAAATATGCTTACCTAGCTCGGGTGAAGTATTGACCCGTTTTAATACCTTGCATTAATGATTTTTGCTAATTTATAGCAAATGCAAATTTCCGTAAGCCGTTGTTTATCCTGTGAGCACTAGACTCGACAATACTTATTAGTTATTATTTGTCAAATGGAGCTAAAAATAACCATTTAACCTGTTTAGGCTAAACGACCAAACATTTTGCATTTGGATTTGAATGGTATATATATATATATATATATTTACCATTTCGTTATTCAACCCATTTTGGCTTACGTCGTAGGGTATCTTTTAACTTTAACTTACGTTTGCCGACATGCGACTAATTACCATTTTACCCCTATCATTATTATGAATTACCCCATAGGGCAGTATTTCAAAACTCATTGTATGTTTGTCATTCCATGGCTATATTACCATTTACCCATTTCTTTTTTCTTTTTTTTTACCATCCATCATGGTTTTCCATCATTTTTACTTATTCCGAGCGGTATTAATTACATCGAAACACCACATTTTACCCATTAGCTTAACATATTCGTAAGCCTTATAATAATTAGACATTCTATAAAAAGGGAGTGTAAGCTTGACTTACCTTGCATCTGAAACATGCTTTTCCTTCACACTTGATTCGTTTGACCCGCTTCCTTTCCAAGCCTCCACCTAGCTTGTCAAGCGTCAAACTATCATCATAATTCGTAAGACGGTTAGATTAGTCACCATTAATTATGACTATTCCATCTTACGGATTTTACATCAAAATTTACCATTTGATTTTATTTTGGTCAGTTTGACTTTTAAAGGTCAAACTGCCTATTAGCATAAGTGATTATATAACAACCCTAAACCGACACACTCGTAATATTTTCCGACACCCTAAACATATTTTTAAATACCCCTATATGTCTTAAAATACACCCTATATGCGAAAACGGGCCCTGAATACCATAATTATTATTAAAATTAATTAAAAATTGGAATTTTGGGTTTGAGGCGGGCCGCGCAAGCCACCCCTCAACCCTTACACGGGCCGCGACAACTTAAAGGTCCAGCAAACCCTGTTGTTGACACGTGTTACGCAACGTGTTGACCCTAGTCATGACCCAGATCACCTACGGCCTAGTCCACCTAGTACGCGGGCCGCATAGCCCCTTGGCTACTCTTACGCGGGCCGCGAGAAGGCCCAAATCAGGCCCTATATAAAGGAGGCATTGGGCCTTCAGTCTACTCGCTCATTTCTTTTCTTTCTAATCGAATTTTGAAGTAGTAGAAGCTATACTCGGGTTTAATACCCTCTAAATAACGAGGTTCTGCTCCGTTGTAAGTATCATAACCCCTGGATACGTATTAGATACTCTGCCCGATTGATCTAGGGTTCCGTAACGGCTGTCGTGGTTTTGCCCGATGTAGTCGTTGGAATGCCGTCTCGGGGAGGGTATTACTAATGTTAAAATGGGTTATTATACTAACACGTGTGCATTTGTGTAATTTCTAGATAATCCTCAGGAAACCCTTACTGAAAACCTAAGACAGCAATGTGAGTTATCTCCTTTTTGCAAATTGTTTTTATAAAACCTCACTAAATTAATTATACATTAAGTAGTCATTGAGTATTTGTAAGGATACAATTATAGTCGGTAAATTTGGGGTTTTGTATACAAAATTTGTTACTGCCTTGCGAGGAGTAACATGACCATAAGTCGGAACGACAGTGCCGTGGGTGGTAATTGATATGACTTGGAAACAAATGTAATTGCGAGATCGCCCTCAATACTGTACAATGATTTTATTTAAAACTTGATTGAACTGGGATTCACTCACCAGTATTTCCCACTGACAAAATGTTTTTAAACGCATTTTAGGTAACAATATGTGAAAGTCAAATAGAAGCCAGCTGGACAGCACTGAAGGCTTGGAAAAGTGGCAATAAAGTTACCTAAAATAAAATAGATGTTTTTATTAAATAAAAATAGGATTCATTCCTATGAAATTGTGTGTACTGAAAACTTGGGTTTATCCCATGTGTTTAATATGAAAGTGTGGTATTTTACTCTGATCAAATATTTCCTAACTACGGTCCTGATGAAAATTCCGCTGCCAAATTAGACAATAACAGGATACCACCAAAACTGGCCGCGGCCGCCCGTTCTTGTCTTTGTATAGGGGGACGGGGGTTGCGACAGAAGTTGGTATCAGAGCTAAGCCACTGATTCAGCCACAGAAGCGTTCTGCTAACAGCAAAATTCAAAGTGTTAGGAAATAAATTACGGAAATACGTGCATAATTGTATTTTCTTGTTATGTGTTATTTGACTATTTGTTTGTTTACAGTATGCGCGACCAAGAACCATCTGACGCGTACCGTCAATTGTCTGTTTTGCCTAGAAGCGAAGGTGCCTCTTCTTAGCCTGCCCTCTCGGGGTACTCTGCTGATACGGAAGAAGGAATATTCGTATTTAAGGCTCAATCTGAAGAGCCATTTCCTCAGAAAAAGAGGGGATGGTTCAGTAGGGGAGCTCATGAGCGTAGAAAGCGTATGAAAAAGTTATAAGACCAGAGAGCACTAGCCGCAACCAAAAGAGAAACCGATGCTTATGCCCAGGATATGCTTAATAGGGGTATAGCCAATATTCACATCTTAGCAACCACTGCAGCTGACCCGAACCTGGAGCAAATATTAGCACCCCAACCACAACCACCAATTCCTGACCAACCGGTGGAGATAGAAAACCCTGAAAATCAAGTCGAAATGCATGATTTCAACCTGGAGGAGATACCTAGGGTACCCGCACCAAATCCCTTAGACCCAAATTACGACCCATGGTGGGACGATAATAGGGACTATGTGCAACGTTACCCGATACACGAAGACATGCCCATGCCAAACCTAGGAGCCTACCCAGGGTTAGATCATCTAGATCCTTATTAAGATAATGATGTATTCGTTAGGGAGATTCTGGAAAATCCTTACCCATACCAGGCTCCATACCAGGAACCCGCACCCTAGATTCCGAACCCAGTCCTAGAACCTGCACCCCCAATGAGTGCAGAAAACGTACAAGAACTTAGGACATTCAGTGAGGAAATTTTAAAAAAATAGTGAAAGGATGAGACAAGTGGGAGAGCGACTCGTCTGGAAGTACGAAGAGCACAATATGGATTTCTGGATGAATCCATATCTGTAGTGGTGTTTGTGGAGAAGGTTATAATAATAATAATAATAATAATAATAATAATAATAATAATAATAATAATAATATAATATAATATAATATAATAATATATAATATGTGTGTTTGAAAAAAAAAACTACGGATGCCTACTACTAGTAGTGTAATTTTAAATTTCAGTCAGTATTGTAATTTTAATTTCAGTACTGGTGTGTAATAGATGCATACTATAAGAAAGAGTAAAAGTCGCAATGCTCGACGTTTTTGATCAACCTGGTGTTGTGTGATTGGTTGTATTAAATATTATTTTATGATATTAATATGTGGTAAATGTTTAAAATTCAGATGGACAACGAAGTGAACCAGGAAAACCAGAACGATAATATCCAGAATGACAATAATCCAAATAATGAGAATCCAAACAACAATGGAAACCAAGTGGATAATAGTGCTATCCAACACATAGTGGCACAAGGGATAATAGATGCAATGCCATTTATTATTCAAACTGTTAAGGAAGCTGATAATAAAAGTAAACATAATAGTAAGCGACCAACTTAACCTGAACATAGCATGAACAATGGACCCATACTTCAAGCGCCCATTCCCAAAAGAAGAAGAACCATATCTCATGGTTGTTCTTACAAAGAATTCTGGTCCTGCAAACCAATACAATTCTCGGGCAATGAAGGACCCACTGCAACTCTACGCTGGATAGAAAAGACTGAGGCTGTTTTAAAAATAAGCAAGTGTGCTAAAGAAGATAAGATAATGTTTGCCTAAAATCTGTTTAAGAACTCAGCCTTAGAATGGTGGAACACTATCCTCCATTCAAGGGGAAGTGATAGGGTATACAATATGGAATGGGAGGAATTCAAAAATATGGTAGAAAGGAAATTCTGCCCTCCCAATGAAAATAAACAGATAGCAAATAAGTTTCTAAACCTTAGAATGACCGGGGTAGATAGTAAGGGTTATACTACCACATTCTTTGAATATGCTAGAATAGTACCAACCCTTGCATCACCTGAGCCAGTATTAATCTCCCGTTATATCTGGGGATTAATCGAAGAGATTAGGCATGTAGTCAAGGCAGCTAGACCTCAAACCATAGAAGAAGCGGTAGAACTAGCAAATACCTTGACAGATGAATTAATCTGTACGAGAGAAGAAGACCAGAAGAGAAACCTAGCCCAAAAATTTACTCAGGAATTTTGCTACGGAAATTCCAACCATGGTAGGAATATAGGTTCTACCTCTGCACCATATTGCAAAGCTTGTAAGAAAAAACATTCCGGAAAATGCTCCACTTACTGCAATTTCTGCAAAGTACCAAGGCACAAGGAAGAAAACTGCAGAAGAAAACCGACTAATGAAATATGCTTCAATTGTGGAGAAAAAGGCCATATTAAGCCAAATTGTCCGAAATTGACTCCAACGGAAAACAACAAGAACACTAAAAATGCTAGAGCATTTGTTCTGACTGCAGATGAAGCCAAGATGATTCCGGACGTGATAGTCGGTACATTTTTAGTTAATGATGTTTTTGCTAAAGTATTATTTGATTCTGGTGCAAACCAAAGCTTTATTAATACTTCATTTTGCAAACTTCTTAACCAATCATTAACTAAACTTCCACAAGAATGTCTAGTAGAGACAGCAAATGGGGAAACCGTTAGGATTTCTGAAATCTTGCAGGGGGCAAGAATAGAAATTTTAAACTAAAAATTTATTGCAAACCTTTATCCAATTAATCTGGCAGGATTTGACATTGTATTAGGAATGGATTGGTTAATAGCCAATAAAGCCAGTATTTTATGTGATCAAAAGTCAATTCAAGTAAATTCACCAAGGGGTGAAAAGATCACAATTAAAGGAGATAAGCCATCTAGATCCACAAAATTCATCTCTGTGATGAAAACTGCAAGCTATATAAGAAAAGGATCTATAGTGGATTTGATTTCCATAATCACTAACACTAAAGGAAAAGAACTAAAGGACATTCTAGTAGTGTCTCAGTTTTCAGATGTGTTTCCAGAAGAATTGCCATGACTACCGCCAAATAGGGAAGTCGAATTCAGAATCCATCTGCTACCAGGGACAACACCGATTGCCAAAGCACCTTACCGTTTGGCACCAGCAGAAATGCAGGAACTGAAGAAACAATTAGACGAATTGTTGGAGAAAGGATTCATACAGCCCAGCTCATCGCCATAGGGAGCGCCGATACTGTTCGTTAAAAAGAAGGACGGATCAATGCGTATGTGCATTGACTACCGTGAATTGAACAAGGTCACGATTAAGAATCGGTACCCATTACCAAGGATCGATGATCTGTTCGATCAACTTCAAGGAGCTCGATTTTTCTCTAAAATCGATTTAAGATCAGGATATCATCAACTAAAGGTATAGGAAGAGGACATTCCTAAAATCGCATTTAGAATAAGGTATGGCCATTATGAATTTACTGTCATGCCATTTGGTTTAACCAATGCCCCAGCTGCATTTATGGACATGATGAACCGAATATGTAAGCCATATTTGGATAAATTCATAGTTGTTTTTATTGATGATATTCTCATCTATTCTAAAAGTAAAGAGGATCATGCAAAGCATTTGCACGCACTTCTAAGTTTATTAAGAAAGGAAAAGCTTTATGCTAAATTTTCAAAGTGCGAGTTTTGGTTAGAACAGGTACAATTTCTCGGGCACTTAGTCGATCATGAAGGAATTCATGTGGATCCCACAAAAATCGAGGCAATTACCAAATGGAAAACCCCTGAGTCACTAACCGAGGTTAGAAGTTTCTTAGGATTGGCTGGTTATTATAGAAGATTTATTCGAGATTTTTCTAGAATAGCCACTCCTTTAACCAAGCTAACCTGTAAATCTGTTAAGTTTGAATGGGGACCAAAGCAAGAAGAAGCCTTCAGAATTCTTAAGCAAAGACTAACCCATGCACCCATATTAGCGTTAACAGAAGGAACTGAAGACTTTGTAGTCTATTGTGACGCTTCTAAGTTAGGTTATGGATGTGTGTTGATGCAACGTCAAAAGGTTATATCTTACGCCTCTAGACAACTTAAGAATCATGAAGAAAATTATTCAACCGATGCTTTGGAATTAGGAGCCATAATTTTTGCCCTTAAGATTTGGAGACATTACCTTTATGGTAGTAAGTTTACCATATTCACAGATCATATGTGTTTAAGGTATGTTTTCGGGCAAAAAGAACTGAATATGAGACAAAGACGCTGGATGGAGATACTTAGTGATTATGATTGTAATATCCTGTATCATGCAGGGAAAGCCAATGTAGTGGCTGATGCTTTTAGTCGAAAGTATCACGAAAAGCCAATAAGGGTACGTTCTCTTAAATTAAATCTACGAGTAGATTTAAATGATCAAGTTAGAAAACAACAAGAATCAGTAATCAAGGAAGATACGGAAAAATTAAAAGGAATGATTAAGGAATTAGAACAAGGAACAGATGGAATTTGGAGATTCCATAAGAAAAGAATGTGGATACCTAAATTAGGAAACCTACGTCACCGTATATTAAAAGAAGCCCATAAGTCTAAGTATACGATGCATCCAGGAAGTGATAAGATGTATCAAGATTTAAGAAAGAATTTCTAGTGGATAGGAATGAAAAAGAATATAGCAACTTACGTTTCTAAGTGTTTAACCTGTTCGCAAGTTAAAGCTGAACATCAGAAACCCTCAGGATTGCTGCAACAGCTAGAAATGCCAGTTTGCAAATGGGAATTGATAACAATGGATTTTGTTACCAAATTACCCAAAACAAGAAAAGGTAATGATACAATCTGGGTGATTGTAGACAGGCTAACTAAATCAGCTCATTTCCTACCAATGAAGGAAACTTTCAGTATGGAACAATTAGCCAAATTATATGTAAATGAAATCATTTCATTTCATGGAATTCCTCTATCAATTGTTTCTGATAGGGATAGCCGTTTTACCTCTCATTTTTGGTCAAGTTTCCAAAAAGCAATGGGAACCAAGTTAAATCTAAGCACAACATATCACCCTCAAACGGACGGACAAAGTGAAAGGATAATTCAGACAATGGAAGACATGCTTAGAGCTTGTTTAATTGATTTCGGAGGTAATCGGGACGATCACTTACCTTTAATAGAATTTTCCTATAATAACAGTTATCATACTAGTATCAATGTTGCACCATTCGAAGCACTTTATGGACGAAAGTGCAGAACCCCAGTCTGTTGGGCAGAAATTGGGGAAAAGCAACAATCTGGACCTGAGATAGTGCAGGAAACAACCGACAAAATCATTCAAGTCAAGGAACGACTGAAAGCAACACGTGATCGACAAAATAGCTACGCAGATAACAAACGTAAGCCGTTAGAATTTCAGGTAGGTGACAAGGTATTGTTAAAAGTCTCTTCTTGGAAAGGAATAGTAAGATTCATCAAGAGGGGAAAGCTAAGTCCCAGGTATGTTGGACCTTTTGAGATTATTAGAAGAATCAGACCTGTAACCTACCAGCTACAACTGCCAGAGGAAATGGCAGGAACACTTGATGTATTTCATGTATCTAATCTCAAGAAATGCTTAGCTGATGACTCATTAGTAGTACCTCTTAAGGATATAGAGGTAAATGAACAACTCAAATTTGTAGAAAGGCCTCTACAAATTGAAGACAGGAAGATTAAGAATCTTAAGCACAAGAGATTAGTTCTGGTCAAAGTAAAGTGGGACTCCAAAAGAGGACCAGAATACACATGGGAGCTTGAATCAGAAATGCAAAGGAAATATCCACACCTGTTCCAATAGACCTCGAGGGCGAGCTCTAAAGCAAGGTGGGAAGGATATAACAACCCTAAACCGACACCCTCGTAATATTTTCTGACACCCTAAAAATATTTTTAAATACCCCTATATGTCTTAAAATACACCCCATACGCGAAAACGGGCCCTGAATACCTTAATTATTATTAAAATTAACTAAAAATTGGAGTTTTGGGTTTGAGGCGGGCCGTGTAAGCCACCCCTCAACCCTTACGCGGGCCGCGACAACTTAAAGGTCCAGTAAACCCAGGTGTTGACACGTGTCACGCAACGTGTTGACCCTAGTCATGACCCGGATCACCTACGGCCTAGTCCACCTAGTACGCGGGCTGTGTAGCCCCTTGGCTACTCTTACGCGGGCCGCGAGAAGGCCTAAATCAGGTCCTATATAAAGGAGGCATCGGGCCTTCAGTCTACTCTCTCATTTCTTTTCTTTCTAATCGAATTCTGAAGTAGTAGAAGCTATACTCGGGTTTAATACCCCCTAAATAACGAGGTTCTGCTCCGTTGTAAGTATCATAACCCCTGGATACGTATTAGATACTCTGCCCGATTGAGCTAGGGTTCCGTAACGGCTGTCGTGGTTCTGTCCGACGTGGTCGTTGGAATGCCGTCTCGGGGAGGGTATTACTAATGTTAAAATGGGTTATTATACTAACACGTGTGCATTTGTGTAATTTCTAGATAATCCTCAGGAAACCCTTACTGAAAACCTAAGACAGCAATGTGAGTAATCTCCTTTTTGCAAATTGTTTTTACAAAACCTCACTAAATTAATTATACATTAAGCAGTCATTGAGTATTTGTTGGGATTGAACCCTATCAGAGGAACAGATAATTAAAGCCAAAACTGGATCAGAGTAGTGGATTCTGAATAAGCAGATGCTGATATACAAATCTCTCCCCTTGAAAGTGATTACAACTGCTGATGACCTCCTATCTGCTGATCTTGCTAAACTGCTGACCCATAACTGCTGCTCAACTAAAGATCTGATGGAAGACTGAAGTCCTGCTGATTCAATCTACTGCCTTGAGTCAAGCACTGCTGATCCGGACAAGTGCTGCTGGGTTCACAGTAGTAGAAGGGTGCAGCAGCTGTTCTAAAGTCTGTTTTGTAATAGAATGTATTAGCAGTAGTTAACACAAGCAGTGTCTGTATAGATCAGAGGTTAGTGTTTGTTAGGAGGTTAGATGTCATTTTCATGGTGACGTCAACAAAGATGCTCAGTAGTTTGCAAGTGCCTATAAATAGTTCAGTATTTTGTACTGTTCTATTAGCTCTTTGCATCATTCGTCTTCTTTGCACGAACAAACTACTGAGCTCTGGCTGAGGGGGAGTTTGCATTCTTTCATCAATCATTGTAATCATAGTTGAAATAAATTCAATCATTTGGTTCTCTGTGTAAAGATGTTTGATAAAAGTATTACTCTCGTTTGATTGTATGCAAAGTTTGTTTTCACTATAATTTCCGCTGCACACTCATCCATCTTCATCTTATTTTCAAACATAAAATACAATCAAAATCAAACTCAGATCCAACAATTGGTATCAGAGCCTGGACAGTCAAATTTGATTTAACAATCATTTTGACGTAAATAGTTCAGCTCAAAACAGTTGATACCGATCGTTTGTTCGTCGTTGAAAAACAGAGTAAGGATTAATCACCACTAAAGTTGATTTCTCAGTACCTGTAAAACAACAAGAATGACGTCACAATCTCAGAACGATAAAAACAACATTGGTTCTCTCTTTGAACCACCTATGCTAAAAAGAAATGAGTACAACATCTGGCAGAGGAGGATGGGTCACATCCTCGCTCAACAAAGCACAGGTTGTTGGAAGTCTGTCATCTTTGGTCCTCATGTTCCTACAGTGCCAAGCGCTGAAGATGCTAAGAAACAAGTTCCAAAACCTGTTGAAAATTATACTGAAACGGATTATCAAAAATTTGAACTAGATGCTAAAGCGTTTAGTATCATAGCATCAGCGTTGCCCAACAAAATATATGCTGGATTGTTACATTGTGACAATGCCAAAGAGTTGTGGGACGCGCTTAAGGAACAGTTTGGAGGTACTGAAGAAGTCATAGAATACAATAGGGAAATCCTGAACCAACAGTATGAAACATTTTGTCATGTTAAAGGTGAATCACTGACGCAACAATTTGAGCGTTTCAGTTGTCTCATCAGTGAACTGAGGCTTGTTAAAACCACTTTTACAAACTCAACTCAAAACAGCAGGTTCCTCAGGTCACTGACAGACAAATGGGACACAATAGCTTTTGTCACCCGAATTTCACCTGAGTTCAAGGATCTGACCTTGACCCAACTCCATGGTCGACTCCTGACCTACGAAAGGGAGTTGAACCAGAAAAGGAAGTTACAAGAGTCAGGGAAAACCGTTGATGATTATTCATTCGGTAACACTGCTCTTCTGGGTCAAGAAGAATCTGGTGGTAGTGGTAAGGATCAGGGTTATGATCACTTCATTGACATAACTGCTGGTTCAAATTTTAACAACCCTGATCCTCACTCTACAGGTTATGCATTCACTGCTAATGAAAACCAGATATCAGATAATTTGAGCTTTGAACTCAATGATCTACAACATTTCAACCCCACTGATCTAACTGGCCTTGCTAAGTGTTAGAACTAGCAAGTTTTATAAAAGAACAGGGCGAAAATTCCCAGGGTTGCATGGGAATCTAAGGGTTAGGTTGGATAAATCGAAAATCAAGTGTTATAAGTGTAACAGGTTAGGACATTTTGCTAGAGAGTGTAGGAGTCAAACAACTGGTCCCATAATCACTCACCCTAGTTCAAATCCTAGACCTCAAAATCAAAACACTGTGCACTATGCCCAATATGCCCCAGCAGCACATGTGAACACTGCTCACTATGTTGTTGCTCCTGTGCCAGTGCATTATGTCCAAACAGCTGCTCCACAGATCCAATATGTTCAAACCCCTGCTCCCCAGGCACAAGTGCAACCTGCACCACAAACCACTGCTCCAGTTGCAAAACAACCAGATCAACAAAGTTTCTTTACTCAAGAATTTGTTGACTAGAGCAGTATGCCTGAAGACCTCAGTGATGAAAATTTTGCACTCTATGCTTCTAATGTTTCTTCTCATGATGAATTTTGTTTGATGGCATTAGAGTCAATTCAGGAGGAGGTTGAATCTGAAGAGGAACAGCTGGCCTCTGAAACAGTGGATGAGGTGATTGAAGAAGTGGTCACTGCTGTGGCAAATGAAGTACTGTTGGAAGAAAGTTCAGGCACCCTGATTGAACCACTGACAGATCCATGGTCCGAAGAAGAAAAGACAGGTGAGATAGAAGAGAGAGCTGAAGATGAGGAAAATCCTAAATGTGATTGTGCAATGATGGCTGCTGCAAAGGTATCACCTCAAGTTCTTGAAAAACTGTGTTCTGACAATTGCATTATTGCTTTTGCTAACATCAAAGAGGTGAATGAAAACCTTCGTGATAAAATCTTATCTGATGAAGTCATATTTGAAAGGTCTCTAAAAGAACTTAAAAACAAATTGGCTGAAAAAGAGAAAGAGATTTGCAGCATGAAAGAAGAGCAAAGCATAACCAAAACTCAACTCCAAACCTTGATAGAAAAATACCAAGGTTGCAAAAAGGAGTTAGAGTCCACCCAGATCACATGTGAGAGATGGGTGGAATCATGCAAAGGGTATGAGGTTATGCTTGAGAAACAGATAAAAGCAATGTGAAATTTGGGGTTGGTTATAGAAAACATGATGATGAAAACACTGCTTTTGAAAAATCTGTTTCAACCACTGATGTAACTACTGAGTTCATCCCCACAAACAAGAATGGCCAAGAAGTGAAAATCACTGACAAACTTGGTAACAAAATCACACTTGACAGACCAATGGGTCCCTCTGCTTTTGAGGAGATTGAAAATCATCAATTAAACCAAAATGGTCTGATGAGTGTGATATTCTTGAAAATTTCAAGCCAATGGACTTTACATCAACTGATGGTGTTAAAGCTCCAAAAGCTAAAGTCATTCCTCTTAAGGACATCCCAGCAGTGGTTAAAACCTCTGCTGCAAAGGAGTCTGAAAAGAGGAAGAAGAAAGAAAAAATTGATAACTTGTTTTGTGAATTCTGTGAGAAAAGGAACCATCTAACAAAAGATTGTTTCCACTTAAAAGCTTATGATATAAACAAAACAAGTGTCATAGTTTCAGCTGAAAGCTGCATTGTCTGTGGTAAAACAAACCACAAAACTCAAGCATGTGTGTATCTCAAAAACTTTGATATCAAAAAGAATGAGTACCTTGCTAAAACATCCTTGAGTCCATCAGCATCACCATCGGTCAAATTCACAAAGAAACAACCACTGTTTGTGCCAGTTCAAACAGCTGTCACAAAACAGCTGAACCAAACATCTGTCAAAAGAGATGTTCAGGTTACTGATGCACCTCCTGCCAATCAGTTCAGAAAAGGCAAGGAAAAACAGTCTTACCAAAGGATTCCACACGTTTATGAGGTCTACAAAAAGCCCTCTAAACCCAGAGTGAATAGGCATCCTTTTGGGTATCAGCAGGTGATTGGGCAAGACCCTCAACAGTGGTTAGCAAGAAACAGTACTAAAACTGTCCAAACCCTTGACTTAACCACTGCTCATCACACTGCATCCATACCAGACACTGCTGAATCCCCATCCGAAGCCCTGTTGGCTTTGGAGTCCTTAATGAACTAATCCTTTTACTTCATGTGCAGGGAGCTTCTGCATGCTTTGATAGTCTGTGGTATGTAGATAGTGGAGGCTCCAGGCACATGACAGGATGTAAAGCCCTCCTCAAAGACTTTAAAATCCATGGAGGGGGTGATATATCCTTTGGAAATAATAGTAAAGGGAAAGTTCTGGGGTCTGGAACAGTGCAATCTGGAAATGTAAAATTTGAAAATGTCAATCTAATAGACAATCTGAAATTCAACCTTCTGAGTGTATCACAAATGAGTGACAAAGGGTTTGGGTTATTCTTCACAAAAGATTGTTGTAGGATTGTTGGACCAGAAATGGTCAAAAAGATTGAAGCAATAATCAAAAATGGTCAAACTAAAATTGTTGCTCAAAGAAGTGGCAATGTTTATGTTGTTGACATGTCAAAAGAGTGTCCCAGAGCTGATGCCTGTCTGTTCTCAGCTGCCTCTAACAAAGAGACAGAACTTTGGCACAGAAGACTGGGGCACACAAATCTTAAGACAATAACAGAAATTTCAAAAAATGGTTTGGTGAGAGGCCTACCACAAAAATTGTTTTCATGTCCTGAACATTGCATTTCCTGTTTAAAAGGAAAACAACATAAAAGTTCTTACAAGTCCATTGAAGAGTCCAAAACAACCCAGAGTTTGCAAATGCTACACATGGATTTGTTTGGCCCAGTTCAAGTCATGAGCCTTAAAAAGAAAAGATATTGTTTGGTTATAGTTGCTGACTTTTCTAGGTTTACATGGACTTTCTTTTTGCACTCTAAAGATGAAACTGCAGGCATTTTGCAAGACTTTGTGACACAGGTTGAAAAGCAATTTGACCTTCCAGTGAAAAGCTTTAGAAGTGACAATGGCACAGAATTTAAAAATAAGGAGTTGGATGCCTTCTGTGTGAAGAAAGGGATTGTAAGGCAGTACAACATCCCTAGAACACCAGAGCAAAATGGGGTTGTTGAAAGAAAGAACAGAACTTTGATTGAGGCTGCCAGAACCATGCTTGCAGATTCAGGTTTGCCACTAACTTTCTGGGCAGAGGCAGTAAACACTGCTTGCTATGTCCAGAACAGAGTCTTGATAAACCCCAGGCACAAAAAGACTGCCTATGAAATTCTGTATAAAATCAAACCACTGATCTCATACTTCAAGGTGTTTGGCTGCCCATGCTTTATTTTGAACTTAAAAGATTCCATTTCAAAATTTGCAGCCAAAATTGATTGTGGTTATTTTCTGGGATACTCAACCACTGCCAAGTCCTACAAAGTGTTCAATGCACGGACCAAGGTAGTGGAGGAGACTTTGGATGTAAAGTTCAATGAACTTTCATCAATGAAAATCCCAGCAAATCCTGCTGATCTGTTTGATCTTGAAAAATTCACTTTTGAAAATACTGCTGTCAAGACTAACAGTGCAGGTCCAACAGAGGATACAACACCAGACTATGGGTATGAAATCATCATCCCTCAAAGGTCTGCCACAAATGGAAAAACATCAGTTGTTCAAAACAGCTGTCAAAGCTCAACCACTGCTACCTCAACAGTTGTTGATCAAAGTAGCCCATCTACCACTGCTTACTGCTGACAAAAGTCCTCAAACAATGGATAAAAGTCAGCAGTGGTCCACTCCATTACCACCCATTCCACCACCTTTTGAAGCCACTGCTGGGTCATCAAAGTCTCCAGTAGTGGTTAGCTCAGATGATACACATTTGCAGCCTTCACCAACAAATGCCATCATACCATACCAAGGAGATTTAATCTTCTTGAGATCTCATCCACCTGATCAAATCATTGGCAACATCAATGAAGGGGTGCTCAGAAGAAGCCAAACCCAAAACATTTGTCTTTTTGCTGGATTTCTATCACTCCATCAGCCAGTCAAGTACCAAGAGGCACTAAAAGACAACAGCTGGGTAGAAGCCATGCAAGAGGAGCTCCAACAGTTTAAGAGACAACAAGTATGGGAGCTTGTACCACTGCCAAAAGAGGTTAGTCCCATTGGCACAAAGTGGGTCTTCAAGAACAAAACAGATGAAAGGGGCATTGTTGTCAAGAACAAAGCCAGGCTTGTGGTTCAAGGTTACAGACAGGAAGAGGGGATTGATTATGATGAAACATTCGCCCCTGTTGCAAGATTGGAAGCTATCAGACTGTTCCTGGCCTTTGCTGTCAACCACAACATGAAGGTGTTTCAGATGGATATCAAAAGTGCTTTCTCTATGGTACATTGCAAGAAGAGGTGTATGTATGTCAACCTCCAGGCTTTGAGGATCCATTTTATCCTGATCATGTCTACAGGCTAAACAAAGCCTTGTATGGCCTGAAACAAGCACCTAGAGCCTGGTATGAAACTCTTTCCAACTTTCTACTCTCAAATGGTTTCAAAAGAGGTACCATTGATAAAACACTGTTTCTTAAATGGAGAGGGAAAGATTTAATGATTGTCCAAATTTATGTGGATGACATTATTTTTGGAAGCACATGTACCAAAATGTGTGAA
This sequence comes from Helianthus annuus, assembly GCF_002127325.2. Classification (NCBI taxonomy): domain Eukaryota; kingdom Viridiplantae; phylum Streptophyta; class Magnoliopsida; order Asterales; family Asteraceae; genus Helianthus; species Helianthus annuus. Next base: position 56,740,851 of record NC_035448.2, on the reverse strand, counting down.
GAGTTTAGAGAACTCATGACAGCTGAGTTTGAAATGAGTGCAATGGGTGAGCTGCAATGCTTTCTTGGTCTCCAAGTACAGCAATTGCAAAATGGAACTTTCATTCATTAAAGCAAATATGCTAAAGAACTTTTAACCAAATTTGATATGAATGATTGTAAACCATGCAACACACCCATGGCCACAAATAAGCTGGTCATGTCTGATGAAAAGGATGAGCTGATTGACCAAACACTTTACAGAAGCATGATTGGGTCCTTATTGTACCTAACTGCATCTAGACCAGACATCATGTTTGCAACATGTGTCTGTGCAAGAAGTCAATCAGCTCCCAGAAAATCAAATCTCATTGCTGTAAAAAGGATTCTCAGATACATAAAAGGTGCTCCCACACTTGGTATCTGGTATCCAGCTAATGGGAATATCAAGCTTTCAGGTTTTTCAGACAGTGACTTTGCTGGATGTCACACCATTGTGGTGATGTCCACTTCGGGAGGGTGCCAGTTTCTAGGTGATTGCTTAGTCTCTTGGCAAAGCAAAAAGCAAGCAGCAGTTTCAACATCCACTACTGAGGCTGAATACATTGCTGCTGTGAGCTGTACAGCCCAACTCCTGTGGCTTCAAAATCAGTTGCTGGATTTTGGTATCACTGCCTTAAAGACACCACTCATGTTGGACAGCCAGGCAGCAGAAAATATCATAAAAAATATGTTTTCCCACTCTACCACAAAGCACATCGACATCAGACATCATTTTGTGAGGGATTGCTATGAAAAAGGTTTGATTTCTCTGCATCATGTCCCAACTAAAGACCAGCTGGCAGATGTGCTCACAAAAGCACTTGTTACAGCCACTTTTGAAAGCTTGGTCTCTAGGATTGGGATGCTAAACATGGAATAACAAGCAACATCTTGTTTTTCTATGAATAAAAGCAACAAAATGTTTTCAGAAAATCAAAAATCCATCCTTAAAAATAGCTTAAAAATGAAAATTTCATTAAAATCCATAAAAGTCTGCCATAACCACTGATTGTTCAAAAGGCTGCTCTACTTCAAAAAGTCTGCCCACTGCTGAAAGGCAACCTCTGTTTTCTCAATTCTTGATAACCTCTGTTGTTGAAAAGCAGTGTCTTATCCACTGATATGCTATCCACTGATAGTGAAAATCATCCACTGCCCCCTTTCCACTGCTTTCATCAATTGCTTTCACCAAAAGTACTGTCCTTCATTTTCACCAGTGGTTGTCACGTGGGCAGTACATAGCAGTCAGACCTTTTGTAACGGCTGCCACGTCAGCATTCATTCTCTTTCCTATAAAATTCCCCACTCACCACCAAAACAGGGTTTTACTGTCGAATTGAATTCTTAAAAATTCTCTTCTCAAAGCAGTTTTTCTTCTCATCTCTCACAAATTTCTTCAATCGTTCATTTCAAAAATGACAAAATCGAAGTCCTCTGCAAAACCCACATCAAAATCATCGAAAACAGCCTCTCAAAAGGGCGAGTGGTTTCTTGGTCCTCTGCCGGTACTTGTGGCTTCCAAGGTACAAGAAGAGGGACGCCGTTTGCTGCTCAAACCGCAGCGGCAAATGCTATTCGTGCAGTAGTAGATCAAGGTATGCAACGAGCAGAAGTCATGATTAAAGGTCCCGGTCTTGGAAGAGACGCAGCATTACGAGCTATTCGCAGAAGTGGTATACTATTAACTTTCGTACGGGATGTAACCCCTATGCCACATAATGGCTGTAGACCCCCGAAAAAAAGACGTGTGTAGAAATCAAAATTGAAGATATTTCAATAGCAAGAGAAACAAGAGAGCAAGAGAAACAAGAGAAATAAATGATTCAATGATCAGATCAAATAATATTATTATGGTTCGAGAGAAAATAACAGTATCTACTCGGACACTACAGTGGAAGTGTGTTGAATCAGCAGCAGACAGTAAGCGTCTTTTGTATGGGCGCTTTATTCTGTCTCCGCTTATGAAAGGTCAAGCAGACACAATAGGCGCTGGATTTTGGTATCACTGCCTTAAAGACACCACTCATGTTGGACAGCCAGGCAGCAGAAAATATCATAAAAAATATGTTTTCCCACTCTACCACAAAGCACATCGACATCAGACATCATTTTGTGAGGGATTGCTATGAAAAAGGTTTGATTTCTCTGCATCATGTCCCAACTAAAGACCAGCTGGCAGATGTGCTCACAAAAGCACTTGTTACAGCCACTTTTGAAAGCTTGGTCTCTAGGATTGGGATGCTAAACATGGAATAACAAGCAACATCTTGTTTTTCTATGAATAAAAGCAACAAAATGTTTTCAGAAAATCAAAAATCCATCCTTAAAAATAGCTTAAAAATGAAAATTTCATTAAAATCCATAAAAGTCTGCCATAACCACTGATTGTTCAAAAGGCTGCTCTACTTCAAAAAGTCTGCCCACTGCTGAAAGGCAACCTCTGTTTTCTCAATTCTTGATAACCTCTGTTGTTGAAAAGCAGTGTCTTATCCACTGATATGCTATCCACTGATAGTGAAAATCATCCACTGCCCCCTTTCCACTGCTTTCATCAATTGCTTTCACCAAAAGTACTGTCCTTCATTTTCACCAGTGGTTGTCACGTGGGCAGTACATAGCAGTCAGACCTTTTGTAACGGCTGCCACGTCAGCATTCATTCTCTTTCCTATAAAATTCCCCACTCACCACCAAAACAGGGTTTTACTGTCGAATTGAATTCTTAAAAATTCTCTTCTCAAAGCAGTTTTTCTTCTCATCTCTCACAAATTTCTTCAATCGTTCATTTCAAAAATGACAAAATCGAAGTCCTCTGCAAAACCCACATCAAAATCATCGAAAACAGCCTCTCAAAAGGCAACTTCCACTGAAATTCCATTCAAAAAAACTCACAATCTCCTGGGTCTTCTCACAAAACCAGGAACCACAGATGTTTTCGATTCCATTATTACCATCATGGCAAAATCAAAGTACAAAACTTTGCTCACTGCCGATGCACCAATCTATTTGGCGACCCAAAGGGAGTTTTGGAAGAATGCAACCCTTGAAAAACAAGGAGACATTGCAACCGCCATTCACTCTTCTATAAAGGGTAAAACTGTCCAAATCACGCCACAATCCATCTCCGAAGTCTTTCAACTCGATGACCAGGCAGGTAAAACTTCCTTCACTAAAAACGAGTTGCACATTGACTTCATTGAAAGAGGGTATGAAGCCACCATGATGAAGAAACTGACCTTAGAAAAAGGTTATTTTCCTCCTGCACCCAGATTCCTATTTCATACCCTCCTACTGTGTGTTTCAAACAAAACCACTTCTTTTAATGAGATCCCTATAAAGATTCAAAATCTGGGATATGCAATTCTTCAAGAAGAAAATTATAACTATTCTCGGGAAATCTTTAAAGATTTGGTTAATAATGTTGAAACCAAATCATTCTTACTGTTTCCAAGGTTTTTAAGTTACTATTTTGAAAAGAAATTCAGTGATGATTTAGCTTTAATAAACCAAGGTGAAATAACTGTAATAAACTGCCTAACATCTGAAACTTTTTCATGAATGTTAGCACCTTGCAAAACACAAGCAGGGGTACCTGAGCAGAATTTAGCAGCTACCACTGCTCCTCAGGTATCTGCTGCTGAGCCTACTGCTCTAGGTGATCAAAGCAGCAGACCAACTGTTTTGAAACCCACACCTACAAAACCCGAAAAGCTTTACAAAAAGAAAAATCAAAAACCCCCCAAACCAATCAAAACGGCAACTCTGGAGGATGAGATACCAGAGTTAATGCCTGTGACAACACAAATGTCACAAGAAACCACTGCTACTTCTTCCTCACAGCAGTTGGTACAAATATCTCAACCCATAACCATAACTCCTCCTGCTTCTTCACAAAAAGAACATGTTGTACACAAAGGGCCACCACATTATGATGCTCTGGATACACTCGTTTCCATCATCCACAGCTCAATGCCCAGAGCAAATCCACTTTCTACACCCACCATCACATCCTCAATTCCACCAAAAACACAATTACTGTTGGATGCAATTGATTTGAACCAGGCATTACTCAGTCCTTCTCAATCACCTGTCAATGAGAATATACCTCAACAAATGACTGAGCCTGCTGTATCATTCTTTGCTAACCCACCAACACAACCTGAGGAGGTTACACCCATTGAGTTACAAGTAACTCTTTGTGGTAATCCAAGTGAAGCAGCCACTACAACTGTTGAACCCACTGGGTTACAGTTGGACAGTGGTTACATCAATAAGACTTCCTTGAAGGCAATTCCTTTTATAGCACCTCTACCAACCACCAGTGGATTTACTTATCCTACTGGCAACATCAAAAGGTTGTCAAGTGTTGAAGGAAGAAGACCCCAGTACCAAGAAAAAGGGGCATCAGTGGTTAATGTTTGGAGTAAACTCCCTACTTCAACCACTGATAAAACCACTGTTAGTGGGAAATCAGATGATCCCATTAAACTGGGTGATGATTTAAAGTACCAGAAATTGACGGCTCGTGTTGAAAAACTTGATAACTCTGTTGTCGAGCTCAAAGATATGCTCCAACAGTTGTTACAGGTACAAAAGGTACAATCCACTGCTGTTCCACCTCAAGCACCTGCTCTCCAACAGGCACCTGCTACAAATGAGCTCTGGAATCTTTTTCAACCTTTTCTCCATCATCAAGCACAAGTAGCAGATCAGCAACATGAAAAACATGTTCAAGAGCTGAGAAATGCTATGGAGTCTAGGTTCAAAGACACTCAGGCTGATCTAAAGGCTCTCAAAACTCAGATCCTGCACAACTCTGGCACTGCTCCTCCACCAGTATTCTTCATTGATCAACTCCCCGAAGATAATGCCAAAAAGGGGGAGAAAATTCAGGAGTGGAGGAGGAAAGGAATAACAGATGGTCTCTACCTTGCACCAGAAAATTCAAATATGACCAAAAAGATTCCTTTGCCAGATGGGAGTAAGAAATTGATGTGACCACAAATGCACTTGCAGAAGCACTTGCATGTGTGAAAAGGGATAGAGAGGCCAAAAAGAAAGCCAGGGTGGATTATCCGGATCAGGGTACTTCAGGGTCAAGAGATGATGAAAATCTTATTGATGAAAAGAAGAAGCCTACTAGAAAAGTAAGGCTACCCAAATCCATTCCGGTCAGACGTTCAAAGTCTGCTCAAAAACCACCACCTAAAACAGCTGTTGTAACTCCTGGTGTATCAGCTGCTGTTGGTACTTCAGTAGTTTCATCATCTGCTCCCACTTCAACACACACCATCTCAACACACACTACATCCACTGCTTTACCACCATCACCACCAAAATCAAAATCACCTCCTGTTAAAAGGCAGAAGACAGCAGTTGTTATAACTTCTGCTGTAAAGACAACAGTGGTTGGAACACCAGTTGTTTCAACAACTGTTAGTCTATCACAAACCACTGCCACTACAACCACCTTTCCATCCAAAACATCATTAGTCCCTCCTCAAATAAAGAGGAGAAGGCTAATTCCTAAAGATGATGTCACTGCACCATCCCAAACATCTTCAAAAACCTGACTACCCTGAAGCAGCGGTTTCAAAAAGACCATCAAAGCTGCAAATCAGGAGAGCCACTGCTCCAGCTGTTAATGCCATCTACAAAAGAAGGAAACAAAGCCAGTTAGGAGCTGAAACTGTTCAAGAAATTCTTACTGGAAATGCTGTTGTAAAAGAAGGCTTGTTAAGAACGTTAAAAGAAGAACTTGAACAGGAAAACTCTGCTACCACTGCTCAGCCAGTGATGAACAGGCCAGCCTCACCAAATACTTCTGCAAATAAGCATCTCCCAAGAAACCCACCAGGCTCAAAAATACAAAAGTGGGCAACTGACAAACAGACCTGCGTATTGACTTTGCTCAGGTCTGGTGGAGAAGTGGAGAAAATATCAAGGGAACAAGCTCTTGGCCTGAGTCTTGAAGATTTGCAAGATCTCCTTGATCTTCCACTTAGCAGGGATGATGAAGATACAGATGCCCTTGACTTTGAATTACAATTTAAAGGTCAGATAAGGGAGCTGTTAATGAGGCAATAAAATATCCACAAATAATGAAGGGTTTTGGCATTATTTGTTCCAGGGGGAGATCGTTGGGATTGAACCCTATCAGAGGAACAGATAATTAAAGCCAAAACTGGATCAGAGCAGTGGATTCTGAATAAGCAGATGCTGATATACAAATCTCTCCCTTTGAAAGTGATTACAACTGCTGATGACCTCCTATCTGCTGATCTTGCTAAACTGCTGACCCATAACTGCTGCTCAACTAAAGATCTGATGGAAGACTAAAGTCCTGCTGATTCAATCTACTACCTTGAGTCAAGCACTGCTGATCCGGACAAGTGCTGCTGGGTTCACAGCAGTAGAAGGGTGCAGCAGCTGTTCTAAAGTCTGTTTTGTAATAGAATGTATTAGCAGTAGTTAACACAAGCAGTGTCTGTATAGATCAGAGGTTAGAGTTTGTTAGGAGGTTAGATGTCATTTTCATGGTGACGTCAGCAAAGATGCTCAGTAGTTTGCAAGTGCCTATAAATAGTTCAGTATTTTGTACTGTTCTATTAGCTCTTTGCATCATTCGTCTTCTTTGCACGAACAAACTACTGAGCTCTGGCTGAGGGGGAGTTTGCATTCGTACATCAATCATTGTAATCGTAGTTGAAATATATTCAATCTTTCAGTTCTCTGTGTAAAGATGTTTGATAAAAGTATTACTCTCGTTTGATTGTATGCAAAGTTTGTTTTCACTATAATTTCCGCTGCACACTCATCCATCTTCATCTAATTTTCAAACATAAAATACAATCAAAATCAAACTCAGATCCAACAGTATTTGTAAGGATACGATTACAGTCGGTAACTTTGGGGTTTTGTATACAAAATTTGTTACTGCCTTGCAGGAGTAACATGACCATAAGTCGGAAGGACAGTACCGTGGGTGGTAATTGATATGACTTGAAAACAAATGTAATTGCGAGATCGCCCTCAATACTGTACAATGGTTTTATTTGAAACTTGATTGAACTGGGATTCACTCACTAGTATTTCCCACTGACGAAATGTTGTTAAACACGTTTTAGGTAACAATATGTGAAAGCCAAATAGAATCCAAATAGAAGCCAAATAAAGTTACCTAAAATAAAATAGATGTTTTTATTAAATAAAAATAGGATTCATTCCTATGAAATTATGTGTACTGAAAACTTGGGTTTATCCCATGTGTTTAATATGAAAGTGTGGTATTTTACTCTGATCAAATATTTCCTAACTACGGTCCTGATGAAAATTCCGCTGCCAAATTAGACAATAACAGGATACCACCGAAACTGGCCGCGGCCGCCCGTTCCTGTCTTTGTATAGGGGGGCGGGGGTTGCGACAGATTGTATTATGAAACTCGACAATTCATTTAAGCACTTTGTCAAGTATCCGATAGGCATTATTCTCACGCCACTGTTTTAACAACTTTTCAAGTCTAAGTTCATGCTAGTATTTACACCAATTTAACTTAGCTCTCGATTATCAAAGCTAACTTATTCTAAGCAAGAACTAAAGGTTTCCATCTACATGTGAAACCCTTTTCATCATAGCATTAGACATTCATCCGAACATCTAATATAATCAAGTTCTACATATTAATTAGTGGATATCATGATTCCAAACACCTATTTACATGAACAAAATCACTAATTTCATCATAATATACAAAACCTATTTCAAGTCATATTTGAGCATTCACTTGAACTTATAAATTGTTCAAGTATTTTGCTCCAACTATTAAATATGATGATTCTAAGCACATGCATATCATCATCTTTACTATTTAGTCAAAACCCACATAGCTCATACTTGATTTATTGACTAATCACTAGTTTATGGCACAATTCTACAAGTTTGCATCTAGGGTTTGTTTCTAGACATAGATTCAACCCAATATCACTCATATATACAACATTCATCACATAATTTTTTATTTTTGGTGTTCATCATAAATTCAAAACATCACCAAATTATAAATTTCGACATACCTTGTGATCTCCTAGCTTAGGTGATCACGAATTTAGTTAAAGCCCCAATTTCTTTGCTCGATTTCCTTTGATTTTGATCAAGTTTATGAGTTTTAGGGTTCATGAGTAAGAACCCTTTCTCCTGGCTCTGGTAAAAGTCGACCAACACACCACATGTGTCTGTTTAGTTCTTTTGATATTGTTTTAATTAAACATCTTTCCCAATGCCTACTTTTAGTCCCTCAAAGTTTAAGGGTTTTATAAATGGGTTAGTTACTACAAGTTCCTTCATTGTTTTACTAAACATAAATAAATAGGTTAATTATTCCTAGTTAATTTAGTGGGTTTCGGGAGTTATTAACCCGTTTTATTTTAGGTCCCGTTAACTCGGGCCTCTTATCAACTTTGTCTTTTTAAAATGTTTATTACTCCTTTTTATTTAATATTAGGTTTATTTATTTAAATTCCTAATATTTACTGTCACACCCTGGCTTTTGTGAAAGCGTGAGTTTATTTGGTGTGACTTCTTAATACCATAGCACAATCACAACAATGCTATATGAAAATAAAACACATGATAGTCATCTATTCATTAAGTTTTTAAAAGTTACCACAACAACATTGTTTTAAAAGTCGACACATGAAACAAAATATAATCATGACATAATTAAAAACATGTTCATATGACACGAAAAAAGACTTGACTAGAAATACGGTTTAAGACTTGTAACCCGTCCAGGCAAGGGTCACACCTCCTAAACCTGGATGAAATCATTATTTCCTACGCAGCTTGACACGATTGCATACTTCGCCAGTTCCACTAATTTCCTCAAATACATGTAGTTTGAAAAATCAACAAAAAGTTGAGCGAGTTCATGTAAAAGTGAGTATGTATAAACCTTTCATCTATGAATAAAAGTCTCTGGTATGTAGCAATAAGGAAAAAGAGATCACCAATGGGTTGCAAAGCCACTAGTATGTGTGAGAAAGTGTAGGAAAACTCAAACCTAGCAAATTTGTTAACCGACTTCGGCTGGAAGACACAGTCACCTCTATGGGCCGCCCCGGCCTCACAGGTGTGGGCTTGCTACACCCAAATAGATCTATCACTCTTGTGTCCCTCGGTCCTAACAACGAGGATTAATGGCCTTAAGTGTTGTACCCACCCCTCACATGATCTAGTAGTAAACCCTCCCTACGCTAACCATACCATGTAAATAAATGTTTGTAATAATTATCGCATGTATTTCACCCCCGAAGTATAAAACTGAAAACAGTAAAGAGAAAAGGGGGACATGAACTCACAGAAGTGCGTATCCTGTAACGTCAATCTCAAACTCGATCTGCTGCGCGACGACCTACACGTACTAATGTCTATTAGATGAACGACCGTGCCTTGGCTTAGGGTTTAGTGTTTTGAGTTGCGTTACTTTGATACTATACTTGTTAAAATAATATTAATTATTTTATCTTAACTTTTGTATTTAGGAAAATAGTTAGGCAACTATTTCGTATTCACACTTCTTACTTATTTTATAAGTGTATTTCCTTCCCAAGGATGTGGGTATTTATACATGTACACTTGTAATTCCGAAAAATATATTTTAAGTCTCACTTAGAAAAATATATTTAAATTATTTGTTTAAAACATCTTAATTCAAAATATACATATTTTTCCCAAAAATATTATATTTTACTACATAGATTTTCCAAAATAATATTTTACCCAAAATATACATGTAAAAGTATTTTTCCGAAATATTACATAAGCGACGTTTTAGCGTTTCGTATTGCAATAATAATTGCGTGACTTAAACATTTATTTTTGTGAGAATTTTGGTATTATTTTGGAGTCGTAATTTCATAGTATATAGTAGTTATATTATTTTATCCTAAAAATAATATAACTAGTTCACAAAATAAACAAATAATCACACAAGGGTTTTAGTATATAAAATATATATTCTAAATATATATTTAACAAATCTTATTTACGAAAATCAACCTCCGGCACTTAGTATTGTTGTAATAAAAATCATGGCGAAGTTTATTTTTAAAACAAGGTTAAAAACATAATTGTAAACACTTGCTAGGAAAAATATTTTCTAAGTGTTGAAATTTGTTGAAATTTTAGAAAAATTTCGCTAGAGTTTCCTTTGTAAATGGAGGTGTCCATGAAATTTGTCCATTCTTTTCAAAAATTCATTCAAATAATTATCAACCAACAATATATAATCTCTAATTACCAATCTTAACAAAAATAAGCATGAACTATAAACTTATGAACTTGAAAAAATTATAAAAACATGTAGTAACTTACTAGCATACTTAGTAAGTCTTGTTACCTTTAAAAATGTGATTGGTTCTTTAAAAACTTTATTTTTAAAGAGTTTGATCTTTCACAACTTCTAGTCATATTTTCTAAAAATATTTCTTTGTGAAATTTCTTCTTGCACAAGTGTTTCTACACATGTTTACCCACTAAAAATATGATTAGTTTATGTAAGATCCAAGTTTTAGCAAAACCCATACTTTTCACTTGGTTCTTTCAAAAAACCACTAATGGATCTATAGATCTACAAGCTTATAACTTACTTTGATCTTTATTTTCCAAGAAAACTTTCATTTATTCAAGTTCATAGTTATGTGTGGATGATTTCATCATCCTACACATCTTTAACTTTCACATCTTGCTAGTTCATGTCTTTAACCATGATATAGCAAGACCATATGATAATCCATATCATTTCTACTAACAAATAACATCCAACAAGCATAACAACACAAAAATAACATGATTTCTTCATCATTATTGTGACACTTCGGGTTTTCCCCGGACAATCTTTCGATGTAACTTGTGTGTACATAGATCCCGGACAATCTTTCGATGTAACTTGTGTGTACATAGATTCTATTAAAATGAAAATCCTATTGTGTTACATGCTATGTGTATTCATGTAAATGGGTATACAGATATAAATGTGTATGTGTTATATATATATATATATATATATATATATATATATATAAATAGATATAAGAGAGTGGGTGTGTATGTGAGATGAACCGGAACCCGAAACCACAACCAAACCCGAGAACCCGACTCGAGACCACGGTCTCGAGTGAACAGTAGCAATGGGCCGGTTTGGGCCTTGTGACCGAGAAACCCAAGCCGGAATCCCCACTAGCCCAATTCGGAACCTTATATAAACCAACCCACCCCTCCCTTAACCATTTTTACAACACTCATCTCACTACACTCTCACACTCTCCTCTCATCTCTCTCACTAAAACCCTAAAACCCTCAAAGAATCACCTTCCTCTCCTTTCCTTCTCCTTCTCGGATCCGACCAACAAGAGCACCCTTTGGATTAGCTTGGAATCATCACTCGAAGGCTCCAATCCATCACCAACTTGAACACCTTTGTGTCACTCTTGAACCGGTTAGTGATGATGATGTTGTTTATATTTGCTTGTTACTTAATGATGCTACTATTGTTGTTTAAGCAAAAACTTAGTGATCTAGCACTTGATTGATAAAGAAAGTGACTACTAAATACCAAATAATGCTTATGTGATGATTGAGGGTCTTGAATATGAAATGATTGTGTTAACCGGTTTGCATATGTGTGTCACCATGTGAATCGGTTTGGTTTAGAATTGATTTTAGGACCTTCATGATAAAATGTTGTTTTGATAACTTGTTTGTGTGCATTGATGTTGTCCGAGAAATATAAGGGTATGGTTAGAGGGTTTTATGCATAGTATTTGGGTTTGAATGTTGTTCGAATGTGGTTTGAATAAATGATAAACTTGATGAATGTCACTTGAATATTTCAAATATGCTTAGTTTGATCCGATTTATGCCTATTTTAGACAAGAAAACATGTTTATGCAATATTAGTGGATAGTACATATTTGTTTCATGAAAATGCAATTCTATTGGTTAGTACAAGACAGGTTCTAGAAGGTCTTCATGTGCACGTAATCACGGTTGCGAGTCGCAGCCTTTGGTTGCTACTCGAGACCACAGCAGGATTTGTCGAGACCTCCTGGTTGCGAGTCGCAATCAACGCGTGTTGGATCCGGTTGCGAGTCGTAACCATTGCTGCTAAGCCGGAACTGCTGATTGCGAGTCGGAATCTCTGATTGCGAGTCGTAATCAAAATGTGACGAACCGAGACCTCGGTTGCGAGTCGCAACCTTGGTTGCGAGTCACCCTTGTCTCGACTGGGCTGTTATTGGGCCAAAGAGCTTGTTGGATTATCTGCTAACTGGACTGCTTGTGTATCTGTTACTGTTTAGGCCCAATAACCCCCCTGTTTGTATGTTGGACTTTCTGTTGACTGGGCTGCATATATACCTGCTACTGTGGTTGTTTGCATTTATGTTAAGTGTGTTTTTATACGTGTCTACTTGTACCCAACTTGACCCATACTTGGTAACCATGCTAGGACGTGGTGACCAACATACTTAACCAAGTAACGTATCATACCGAGCAACCCAAGGTGAGTTCACAACTTAAAAGCATGCGTCCCGGTGGTTTGGGACACGAGACTAAAACAACTCTATCCCCTTGAAAAGGGGATACCGTCTACATTCCTTCCCTAGTTATTGGGAACAAACTTACTTTATCTTCCCTTGTATTGGGGAACCTTTTTAGTTAATTACTGTTTATACGGAATGCAACCAACGGCACTAAACGCAACTCTATCACTCAAGTCCCTACTACATAATACCGATTAGTCGCCGGGGCCAGGCGAACGGGTTATTAGTTGATAGCGCTATTTAGGTTTTACCAACCTCACACCGTGCCATGGTATGGGATCGGTCGTGAACTAATGTACTCAGGCATCCGTCAATGATGATAGAACATTGACATCGGGGCATCCTGCGGAAACGCAAACGGTTACCTAGTGTTCGGTATTGGAAAAACAGTTTAGTCGCTAACTTTTGGGGTAGCTCCCCATGGCATGTATAAACGGATAAAGTAACTGGTGAAACAAGTTTTTTTTTTTTTTTTTTGGTAATTAAAACTGGACAACTAGTGAACTCACTCAGCATTATTGTTGACCCCTTTACTGCATGCTTTGCAGGTGGCCAGTGACTGGAGCAGCTACTTGGGATGTGTAGTAGTCGTCTGCCCGTGTGTTGGGCATTTATTATGCTTGCTTTTTGAACATTGTTTAAAACTGTTAATTATGCTTCTGCTACATTTACTCTGAACTTAAGACTTTGAACACTGAACTTGATATTTGCTAATCTTATGGTTAGTAAGTATTACTTTTGTTATTAATATAAGTTGTCAGTATAATTGGTGGCTGGATCCTGGTCAGTCACGCCCTCGAAGCGGGAGTTATCCGCGGGTGGAATTTGGGGGTGTGACAGATTGGTATCAGAGCCATTGGTTATAGTGAACTTGGTTTTAAAAAGGGGAAAAATCTTTTTGAGAAAAACCAGACTATAACCCGTGACTCGTGACGACACTACACTCCAAGTACAAGGCTCGACTTATCTGACCTCATAGCTCGGACCCATATTTACTTGCTTGGTTGTCTTATGCTTTCCGTTTTGCTATACGTACTAGTTTGCCTGATTAGATAGATACATCTTCTCTCTTCTATCTTATTCTCGCTATCACGCACTCATACTATGTTTTCTGGTTATGAAGACAATGAGTGGACGCGGACGAGGAAACGTCAACATGACTCAGGCTCAGTTCACAAACCTGCTCAACACTGTGGCTGCAGCTTTCGCAGCTCACCCTATAGGTCAGCCTGCACCTGTGCAACCACGTGTCTGTACCTTCAAGACCTTCATGGATTGCAAGCCTCTTCCGTTCAGTGGCACTGAGGGTGCCATAGGACTCCTGCACTGGATCGAGAAGGTCGAAGCTGTCTTCGCTGTCTGCGAATGTCCCCCTGCTAATTGGGTGAAGTTTGCTACTGGTACTCTTGAGGGAAGCGCACTTTCATGGTGGAAAGCGCAAATTCACATGCTTGGTTTGGAGACTGCAAACGCTACTGCGTGGGAAGATTTCAAGGATATGATCAAGGAAGAGTACTGTCACAGGGATGACATCCACAAGCTTGAGAATGAGTACTATGAACTCAAGATGGTTGGGTCAGAGATTGAGACCTACACCAAGCTGTCCAACGACTATGCTGCTCTTTGTCCAAACATGTCTCGACCTATGTATCGAAGAATCGTACTGTACATCAAGGGTCTGGCTCCAGAAATTCGAAGCCATGTAACTTCAGCTAACCACACTACCATTCAGTCGATCGTACGACTTGCTCACAAACTCACTGATCAGGCTGTGGAGGAGGGCAGGTTGCCCAAAAGAATCAGTGCTACTGTCGGAACTTCTAGTGACAACAAGCGGAAGTGGGATGGAAATCAGGGCAAGGATGCTAACCCTACTCAAGCCCCAGCTCAGCAAAGGAAAACTGACAACAACAAAGGCACTCAGCAACAGGGTGGCTACCGGGGAAACTACCCTAAGTGCAACAAGTGTAACAGGCACCACAATGGGGCATGCAACAAGGGTCAGTGTCAGCGATGCCACAAGATGGGGCACGAAGCAAAGGATTGTAGAAGTCAGTTCCCGGCAAGGCAGAATCAGCAACAACCCCAACAGCAACAGCAGCAGGGAAACAACAGAGCATGTTTTAAATGTGGGGCAACAGGGCACATGCGAAAGGATTGCCCTGAACTGAATCAGAATCGCAACAACAAGCAGGGAGCTGGGAACAATGAGCAAAACAACAATGCTAGGAATGCAAGGGGAAGAGCTTTCGTGATTGGAGCTGGAGAAGCAAGGAACGACCCCAACGTCGTGGCGGGTAAGTTCCTACTTGATGATCGTTATGTTTCTGTGTTATTTGATTCCGGTGCCGATGCCAGTTATGTATCCCTTCGCATTAGTAAGAAACTTAAGCACCCGCCTGCATTATTAAGTTCTAAGCATACCGTCGAGATAGCTAATGGTAAGAACATCGAGG
Organism: Helianthus annuus; assembly: GCF_002127325.2. Lineage (NCBI taxonomy): Eukaryota > Viridiplantae > Streptophyta > Magnoliopsida > Asterales > Asteraceae > Helianthus > Helianthus annuus. The sequence continues at coordinate 56,725,777 of NC_035448.2, read as the reverse complement.
CCACGCACATGATCCACGACTGCACCCTAGAATTGTCTGGCCACACGTTTAGTATCGATCTTTTCCCTGTCAAACTTGGGAGCTTCGACGTCGTCATTGGTATGGATTGGTTATCCAAACATCGCGCTGAGATCCTCTGTCAAGAGAAAGCAGTTCGTATACCTCGCCGTTCTGGTCAACCCCTCATCGTCAAAGGCAACAAAGGTGGAGAAGTCACAGGCATTATCTCGCTTTTAAAAGCTCAGAAGTGTCTGCAAAAAGGGCACACCGCTATCCTAGCACTCGTCACCGATACTCACGAAAAGGAAAAGAGGATTGAAGATTTTCCTGTAGTACGCGACTATCCCGAGGTATTTCCTGAGGAACTACCTGGACTCCCTCCCCACCGTCAGGTCGAATTCCAAATCGAGCTAGCTCCCGGAGCAGCACCTATAGCTCGTGCGCCGTACCGTCTAGCCCCTGCAGAACTGAAGGAACTCTCGACGCAACTACAAGAACTATTGGATAAAGGATTTATCCGTCCTAGTTCATCACCCTGGGGAGCCCCAGTACTCTTTGTCAAGAAGAAAGATGGCACGTTCCGAATGTGCATCGACTATCGTGAGCTGAACAAGGTTACCATCAAGAATCGTCCCTCTCCCGCGCATCGACGACCTATTCGATCAGTTGCAAGGATCGAGCTACTATTCAAAGATTGACCTGCGATCAGGCTATCATCAGCTGAGAGTTCGTAATGAAGATATTTCCAAGACTGCATTCAGGACTCGTTATGGTCATTACGAGTTCCTCGTCATGCCTTTTGGAATGACCAACGCGCCGGCAGTATTCATGGATCTTATGAACCGCGTATGTAAGCCTTACCTCGACAAATTTGTGATTGTGTTTATCGACGACATCCTGATTTATTCGAAAAGTCAAGAAGAGCATGAACAGCACCTACGCCTTATCCTCGAACTCCTTCGCAACGAGCAACTGTACGCCAAATTCTCTAAATGTGACTTCTGGCTTCGAGAAGTCCATTTCCTCGGCCATGTAGTTAATAAGAACGGAATTCACGTCGACCCCGCTAAGATCGAATCGATAAAGAACTGGCCTACGCCTAAGACTCCCACTGAAGTTCGCCAATTTTTGGGTTTGGCAGGCTACTACCGCAGATTCATTCAGGGATTCTCGAAGATTGCACAACCCCTCACGATACTCACTCAGAAAGGCGTCGCCTACAAGTGGAATGCAGCACAGGAATCTGCTTTTCAGAGGCTTAAGGATAACCTCTGTAGCGCTCCTATTCTCTCACTACCTGAAGGTACTGACGACTTTGTGGTTTACTGCGATGCGTCTATTCATGGGCTCGGTTGCGTGCTAATGCAACGCGAGAAAGTTATTGCCTACGCCTCTCGACAACTCAAGACGCATGAAAAGAACTACACGACGCATGACTTGGAACTGGGAGCAGTGATCTTTGCTCTTAAGATATGGAGACATTACCTGTACGGTACCAAGTGCACTATTTACACCGATCACAGGAGTCTCGAGCATATCTTTAGGCAAAAGGAATTGAACATGAGACAACGTCGATGGGTCGAACTCTTGAATGACTACGAATGCGCCATCAAATACCATCCGGGCAAAGCCAATGTCGTGGCAGACGCCCTCAGCCGAAAGGACACTATACCAAAGCGCGTGCGAGCACTACAACTTACCATCCAGTCTAACCTCCCTACCCAGATTCGAAATGCTCAAGTCGAAGCATTGAAGCCGGAAAACATCAGGGCTGAATCTCTGCGAGGGTCGAGACAGCAACTAGAACAGAAAGAAGATGGTGCTTACTATGTAACAGGGCGCATCTGGGTTCCACTCTACGGAGATTTACGTGAACTCGTGATGGATGAAGCCCACAAGTCCCGCTACTCAGTACATCCTGGTTCGGACAAGATGTACCACGACTTGAAGACTACCTATTGGTGGCCTGGTATGAAGGCCCACATAGCAACATACGTCAGCAAATGTTTGACTTGCGCGAGAGTCAAGACAGAATACCAGAAGCCAGCAGGTCTACTCCAACAACCAGAAATCCCGAAATGGAAATGGGAGCAAATTTCCATGGATTTTGTTACAGGGCTACCTAGGTCTCAACGCGGAAATGATACTATTTGGGTAATAGTGGATCGACTGACCAAGTCCGCACACTCTCTGGCTATTAAGGAAACAGACAAGTTTTCTACCTTGGCAGAGATTTACTTAAAGGAAGTAGTTTCGAGGCACGGAGTGCCAACCTCAATTATTTCCGACCGAGACGCTCGATTTACTTCGGAATTGTGGCAAGCTATGCACAAATGCTTTGGCTCACGTTTGGACATGAGCACTGCTTATCACCCGCAAACGGATGGACAGTCTGAACGCACCATCCAGACTCTAGAAGACATGCTTAGAGCGTGTGTGATCGATTTTGGCAAGAACTGGGAGAAGCATCTACCGCTAGTAGAGTTCTCTTACAACAACAGCTACCACACTAGTATTCAGGCAGCACCTTTTGAGGCATTGTACGGTCGTAAATGCCGGTCACCTCTCTGCTGGGCAGAAATCGGTGATAGTCAAATCACGGGCCCAGAGATGGTGGTAGATACAACGGAAAAGATTGCCCAGATCAGACAACGCATGGCGGCAGCTCGTGACCGTCAGAAGAGTTACGCTGATAAGCGTAGGAAACCCTTGGAATTCCAGGTCGGTGACCGGGTTCTACTTAAAGTCTCACCCTGGAAGGGTGTGGTTCGCTTTGGTAAACGGGGCAAGCTTAATCCACGATATATCGGACCATTCGAAATTACCGAGAAGATCGGTAAGGTCGCTTATAGATTGAACCTGCCTGAAGAACTGAGTGCGGTACACAACGTTTTTCACGTATCTAACCTGAAGAAGTGTTTGTCGGATGAAACACTTGTGATTCCTTTTAAGGAACTAACGATTGACGAACAGCTACACTTTACTGAGGAACCGATTGAGATCACGGATCGAGAGATCAAAATCCTCAAACGTAGCCAGATACCTCTTGTACGAGTTCGTTGGAACTCGCGACGTGGCCCAGAGTATACCTGGGAGCGGGAAGACCAGATGAAGCACAAGTATCCCCAGCTGTTCCCTAACGAAAATCCCAGCACTGAAGCTACGAACGAATTTCGGGACGAAATTCCAAACTAACGGGGGGATGATGTGACACCCCGTTGAAACGCTTTTACTCACACTAGCTTGACAGTGGCTGCCTTAACTTTCGGGACGAAAGTTCTTAAAACTTGGGGATAATGTGACACTTCGGGTTTTCCCCGGACAATCTTTCGATGTAACTTGTGTGTACATAGATCCCGGACAATCTTTCGATGTAACTTGTGTGTACATAGATTCTATTAAAATGAAAATCCTATTGTGTTACATGCTATGTGTATTCATGTAAATGGGTATATAGATATAAACGTGTATGTGTTATATATATATATATATATATATAAATAGATATAAGAGAGTGGGTGTGTATGTGAGATGAACCGGAACCCGAAACCACAACCAAACCCGAGAACCCGACTCGAGACCACGGTCTCGAGTGAACAGTAGCAATGGGCCGGTTTGGGCCTTGTGACCGAGAAACCCAAGCCGGAATCCCCACTAGCCCAATTCGGAACCTTATATAAACCAACCCACCCCTCCCTTAACCATTTTTACAACACTCATCTCACTACACTCTCACACTCTCCTCTCATCTCTCTCACTAAAACCCTAAAACCCTCAAAGAATCACCTTCCTTTCCTTTCCTTCTCCTTCTCGGATCCGACCAACAAGAGCACCCTTTGGATTAGCTTGGAATCATCACTCGAAGGCTCCAATCCATCACCAACTTGAACACCTTTGTGTCACTCTTGAACCGGTTAGTGATGATGATGTTGTTTATATTTGCTTGTTACTTAATGATGCTACTATTGTTGTTTAAGCAAAAACTTAGTGATCTAGCACTTGATTGATAAAGAAAGTGACTACTAAATACCAAATAATGCTTATGTGATGATTGAGGGTCTTGAATATGAAATGATTGTGTTAACCGGTTTGCATATGTGTGTCACCATGTGAATCGGTTTGGTTTAGAATTGATTTTAGGACCTTCATGATAAAATGTTGTTTTGATAACTTGTTTGTGTGCATTGATGTTGTCCGAGAAATATAAGGGTATGGTTAGAGGGTTTTATGCATAGTATTTGGGTTTGAATGTTGTTCGAATGTGGTTTGAATAAATGATAAACTTGATGAATGTCACTTGAATATTTCAAATATGCTTAGTTTGATCCGATTTATGCCTATTTTAGACAAGAAAACATGTTTATGCAATATTAGTGGATAGTACATATTTGTTTCATGAAAATGCAATTCTATTGGTTAGTACAAGACAGGTTCTAGAAGGTCTTCATGTGCACGTAATCACGGTTGCGAGTCGCAGCCTTTGGTTGCTACTCGAGACCACAGCAGGATTTGTCGAGACCTCCTGGTTGCGAGTCGCAATCAACGCGTGTTGGATCCGGTTGCGAGTCGTAACCATTGCTGCTAAGCCGGAACTGCTGATTGCGAGTCGGAATCTCTGATTGCGAGTCGTAATCAAAACGTGACGAACCGAGACCTCGGTTGCGAGTCGCAACCTTGGTTGCGAGTCACCCTTGTCTCGACTGGGCTGTTATTGGGCCAAAGAGCTTGTTGGATTATCTGCTAACTGGACTGCTTGTGTATCTGTTACTGTTTAGGCCCAATAACCCCACTGTTTGTATGTTGGACTTTCTGTTGACTGGGCTGCATATATACCTGCTACTGTGGTTGTTTGCATTTATGTTAAGTGTGTTTTTATACGTGTCTACTTGTACCCAACTTGACCCATACTTGGTAACCATGCTAGGACGTGGTGACCAACATACTTAACCAAGTAACGTATCATACCGAGCAACCCAAGGTGAGTTCACAACTTAAAAGCATGCGTCCCGGTGGTTTGGGACACGAGACTAAAACAACCCTATCCCCTTGAAAAGGGGATACCGTCTACATTCCTTCCCTAGTTATTGGGAACAAACTTACTTTATCTTCCCTTGTATTGGGGAACCTTTTTAGTTAATTACTGTTTATACGGAATGCAACCAACGGCACTAAACGCAACTCTATCACTCAAGTCCCTACTACATAATACCGATTAGTCGCCGGGGCCAGGCGAACGGGTTATTAGTTGATAGCGCTATTTAGGTTTTACCAACCTCACACCGTGCCATGGTATGGGATCGGTCGTGAACTAATGTACTCAGGCATCCGTCAATGATGATAGAACATTGACATCGGGGCATCCTGCGGAAACGCAAACGGTTACCTAGTGTTCGGTATTGGAAAAACAGTTTAGTCGCTAACTTTTGGGGTAGCTCCCCATGGCATGTATAAACGGATAAAGTAACTGGTGAAACAAGTTTTTTTTTTTTTTTTTTGGTAATTAAAACTGGACAACTAGTGAACTCACTCAGCATTATTGTTGACCCCTTTACTGCATGCTTTGCAGGTGGCCAGTGACTGGAGCAGCTACTTGGGATGTGTAGTAGTCGTCTGCCCGTGTGTTGGGCATTTATTATGCTTGCTTTTTGAACATTGTTTAAAACTGTTAATTATGCTTCTGCTACATTTACTCTGAACTTAAGACTTTGAACACTGAACTTGATATTTGCTAATCTTATGGTTAGTAAGTATTACTTTTGTTATTAATATAAGTTGTCAGTATAATTGGTGGCTGGATCCTGGTCAGTCACGCCCTCGAAGCGGGAGTTATCCGCGGGTGGAATTTGGGGGTGTGACAATTATAACACTACTTCATCACTTTTTTAGTTTATGTTCAAAACTAGTTTATGGTTCTTTAGAGTTCTTGAGATTTCACCATTATTTTAACTATTAACCACCAAAAATATGAAGAAGATGAAGATCTAAGGAACTTACTACTAGCACAAGGCTAGGGGAGTTCAAGAGTGTAAAAGTGATGGTTAAAAGCAAACGAGAGCGGTCCTTGAGCTTCCGAACACACCAAGCTTACTTGTACGATCTCTAGCACCCTTGGATATGTGTAGATTGCATGAAGGAAGTTTGAAGGTGGTGATGATGGGTGTGGTGGTTTCGGCTGATCCAAGAGGAGAAGAGAGGAGAGAGTTTGTTTGAGTTGTGAGTTTGTGAAGTGAGAAGCTCAAGACCTTGAGGTTACTTATATAAATCAAGTTTCATCTTTAACCACCATTTAACATGTTCTTTATCCACCAACATCAACCAATAAAATAATGAAAAGATCATGGGGGTGTCCCCACTTCCCATAACCGGTTCGAAGGGGGGAGGTATGGGGTTGGTTTTCAATTGATGGTTACTAATTTAGTTAGTGATCTAGTTAAGTAACAAGTGTTTAGTTAATGGTTCTCGTGTGTTATATAATATAAAGTGTGTTAGGGTGTTCGGGGACCCTAACTAGCTCAGAAAAATAAAAACAATGTGTTTGGCAATATTTTTGTGTTCCGGGTAAAGTACGGTTGTTCGGTTTGGTGTTGTCCACTAAGGTGCTTAATTAATCCATAAGGTGTCTTTTATAATACTTTTTGTGACACATTTAATTCCCAACACTTTGGAAAGTATCTAGGACTATTTTGTCAAGTTTTTGCACTTCACTAGCATTATTAAATGCTGAATTTTTGTTATTTAGTGCAGAATTCTGCATTTAAAGTGTGTTTTAGGCACTTCCGGGCACTATAACTATCACCTAGTGACGCAGTTTTATAGTCCTCACCACCCTACACTCCCTACTAGTGTAGTATTCTATCTCTGGCTCATACTGGCCTAAAAAAACATTGTCTGTCTAGGTCCTGGCATTGTCAGCATGTCTCCGGGTTATCCGCTCACTGTGCTAACTGTGCTTTTATGCATCAAGTTTGTCACTAATATTTGTGTGTAATAAATAGAGTGACAACATAAAATGTGATGCATGTGTATGTATGTAACAGAAAACAGAAAGCAGTTTAATCACAGTTGTAATCAAGCACATTCATTAAGCATGAATTAAATATTAATTACGTGTACGGATACCTGTAAATGTGAGGGTTGTCACATTCTCCCCCCTTCAGAAAATTTCGTCCCGAAATTTTAGGTTCTGCTTCTAGCTGCAGGGGTCTTGGGAAATAAATGGGGGTACTTCTCTTTCATACGATCCTCACGTTCCCACGTGAATTCTGGGCCGTGTCGTGCATTCCATCGAACTTTGACGAGCTTGACACTACTCCTGCGTGTCTTGTTAATCTTCCAATCAGTGACCTCAACTGGTTCTTCGACAAAGTGGAGCGTGTCGTCAATATGAACTTCGTCGGCTGGAATGACAACTGTCTCTTGAGTCAGACTCTTTTTCAGGTTTGATACATGGAATGTATCATGAACACCATTGAGTTCAGCAGGTAGGTCCAACTTGTATGCCACCAGCCTAATCCTTTGCAGGATTCTGAATGGGCCAATGTAGCGCGGATTCAACTTTCCACGCTTTCCAAAGCGTGCCACACCCTTCCAGGGTGAAACTTTCAATAAAACCATATCTCCTACCTCAAATTCCAGAGGTTTCCTTCTTCGGTCCGCATAACACTTTTGCCGATCGCGAGCCTCCTTGATGCGCTCTCGGATCTGTGTAATCTTGTCTGTCGTTTCCTGGACCAATTCCGGACCAACGAGTTGTCTATCACCTGCGTCAGCCCAGCAACTCGGTGATCGACATTTGCGTCCATAAAGAGCTTCGAACGGTGCGGCTTGAATACTTGCGTGATAACTGTTATTGTACGAGAATTCAACCAATGGTAGGTGAGTGTCCCAACTTCCACCTAAATCCATTACGCAATCTCGCAGCATATCTTCTAATGTCTGAATCGTTCGTTCACTCTGTCCATCAGTTTGCGGGTGTAATGCTGTACTTAGATTCAGCTGAAAACCAAATGCCTCTTGAAAGGATTGCCAAATCCTTGACACGAATCTTCCATCCCTATCGGAGATGATTGAGAGAGGCACTCCATGTCGTGCAACGATCTCTCTCATGTATATCTCAGCAAGTTTACTCGTGTTGTCTTTTTCCCTGATTGGCAAGAAATGCGCAGATTTCGTTAAACGGTCCACTATTACCCAAATAGTATCGTGGCCTTTGGGCATCCTTGGCAATTTCGTTATGAAATCCATTGAAATCGGTTCCCATTTCCATTTGGGTATCTCGGGTTGTTGCAGAAGACCTGAAGGCTTTTGGTATTCGACTTTTACCTTGGCGCACGTTAAACACTTGCTAACATATACTGCAACATCGCCTTTCATCCTAGGCCACCAATAGAAATCCTTGAGAGCTTGGTACATTTTATCTGCTCCTGGATGAATTGAGTACCGTGACTTGTGAGCTTCGTCGAAAATAACCTTTCTCAATCCACCAAACAGAGGAATCCAAATTCTTTTCATGAAGCATAAAGTTCCTTCCTCGTTTGGTACCAACTGCTTCTCCATCCCACGGAGATACTCATCCTCAATATTTCTTTCTTTCAGAGCTTCTCTCTGCGCGGCACGAATACGCAGTGAGAGGTCTGTCTGGACAATCATTTCCAAAGCCCTAACCCTTATGGGCTTGATCCTTTCCTTTCGACTTAGGGCATCGTCGACCACATTCGCCTTCCCTGGATAATACTTGATCTCACAGTCGTAGTCGTTCAACAGTTCAACCCAGCGTCTTTGTCTCATGTTAAGCTCCTTCTGGTCGAATATGTGCTGTAGGCTCTTATGATCGGTGAAGATTGTACATCGCGTACCATACAAATAATGTCGCCAGATCTTCAATGCGAATACCACCGCGCCTAACTCCAAGTCGTGCGTGGTATAGTTCTTCTCGTGAACCTTTAACTGGCATGACGCGTATGCTATAACTTTCTGTCGTTGCATCAACACGCAACCCAAACCTTGACGTGAAGCATCACAGTATACCACAAAATCGTCCGTTCCTTCGGGTAGCGATAAGATTGGTGCATTACAAAGCTTGTTCTTCAACAACTTAAACGCTTCTTCTTGTTTGTCTCCCCAATCAAACTTCTTGTCTTTCTGAGTAAGGGAAGTCAAAGGTTGAGCGATTTTTGAGAAATCCTCAATGAACCTTCGATAATAACCAGCCAAACCTAAGAATTGTCGAATCTCAGTCGGCGTCCTTGGAGTTTCCCAGTTCTTTATAGCTTCGATCTTTGTGGGATCCACATGGATTCCATTTCCATTAACCACATGTCCAAGAAATTGGACTTCGCGTAACCAGAACTCGCACTTCGAGAATTGGCATACAACTTTTCCTTTTTAAGTAGCTCCAAAATGGCTCTTAAATGCTGTTCGTGCTCATCCTTCGTCTTTGAGTAGATCAAAATATCGTCGATGAACACAATCACAAACTTGTCAAGGTACGGCTTACAAACTCTGTTCATCAAATCCATAAAAACGGCTGGCGTGTTTGTCAACCCAAACGGCATGACCAGAAACTCGTAATGTCCATATCGAGTTCTAAAAGCAGTCTTGGGGATATTTTCCTCTTGTATCCTCAACTGATGATAACCTGATCGCAAATCGATCTTTGAGTAGAAACTTGAACCTTGCAGCTGATCAAATAGGTCATCAATTCTCGGCAGAGGATATCTAGTCTTGATTGTCAACTTGTTCAGTTCTCGGTAGTCGATCCACATGCGGAAACTACCATCCTTCTTCTTAACGAACAAAACCGGAGCTCCCCAAGGCGAGAAGCTTGGTCTGATGAATCCCTTGTCTAACAACTCCTGGAGTTGTTTTGACAACTCCTGCATCTCCGAAGGCGCATGTCGGTAAGGTGCCTTAGCCACAGGCGCGGCGCCTGGAACTAAGTCAATGAGGAACTCGACTTGTCTTTGCGGCGGTAATCCTGGCAAGTCTTCTGGAAAGACCTCGGGATATTCTTTTACGACTGGAATGTCTTCTGTAAACACCTTCTAGCTTTCAGACAGCTAATGATTCTCAGAGGCGTATCTCGCTTTTCTCCATGAACTACGATTGTCTCTCCATCTTCTATTGGGATGCGAATGGTCTTCTCGTGACAAACAATCTCGGCTTTGTTGCTTGACAACCAATCCATCCCTACCACCACGTCGAAACTTCCCAACTCGACTGGTAGTAGATCCAAAGTGAACTCGCGTTCTCCCAGCTCAATTACACATCCTTGGACAACTTTATTCGCTTCAACTAGCTTTCCATTAGCCAGTTCAATTGAGTACGGAATATCTAACTTACTAGCGGTTAACCCAAGCATATTCTTAAATTCTAACGATACGAAACTATAATCGGCACCAGTATCAAACAGAACAGATGCAAAGCGTTGGTTTATAGGGAACGTACCAGTGACAACGTTTGGATCCTGGTGCGCTTCCCTTGCGCCTATGTTGAACACTCTTCGACGGGCTTGATTCAGCTTTGGGCATTCCCTCTTAAAGTGCCCAACGTCTCCACAATTGAAGCATCCCGGTCCCCGACCATTACCATTTCCATTTCCACCTTGAGTGTTATTTTGGTTGCGATTTCCACTCCCAGCTTGGTCCGCAACATTACCACGGTTCCCATTTCCGCCATTTCCTCCTTGTTGGCGGTTTCCATTACCATTCCCATAACCTCGATTACCACCATGCCCAGCACCAGTTCCGGCCCAACACGTATCCTTCGTGTGGCCGTTCTTTCCACATGACTCGCATTTCCTCAGTCTGCACTGACCAGAATGATGGCGTTGGCACGTGTCACACTTGGGCAAAGTACCCATGTAACCTTTTCCTTTGTTTTCGACACCGGTTGTGGCTCTGGCCGGTGTGCTTGATTCACCCTTCTTGTTCATATTACTGGTACCTTGCTTGAAGTTGGAAAATTTCCGTTTGTTTTCACCAGACGACTCCACATGAGTCTCCTTCTTATTTGGTTCAGAAACTGAAAACTTGTTCAATCTAATGGCTTCCTCAGTAAGTGCTACACTGAGATCGATGGCTTCCGTGATCGTTGCAGGCTTGGACATGGTAACCATGCTCATGATCTGGGGTGCCAATCCCCAAATGAAGCGCTCAACACGTTTAAACTTGGACGTGACCATGTACGGCACTACATGGGACAAATCATGAAATCTTTGAACAAATTCTGCAATCTTAGGACCTTCCATCCTTAGGTGCCAGAACTCAGTCTCTAGCTTCTGTATTTCAGCACGTGAGCAGTACTTCCTTCTCATGAGCTCCTTCAGCTCATTCCAGGTTAACGCATAAGCAGCAGCTTCTCCTAAAGTTTGCACTTGCAGATTCCACCACGATAGGGCTCCATCCAGAAACAGCCATGAGATGTAGGTTACTTGTTGCTCAGGAGCACACTTGCTCATCCTTAGGATAGAGTCTGTCTTTTTTGCCCACCTGACAAACGCAACAGCACCTCCAGTGCCGTCGAAGTTCACGGGCTTACAGTCGAGGAATTGCTTGTAGGTGCACCCTGCACATACGTTAGCATTTACAAATGGTGTTAGCAGTCGTGCTATAAAGATCCAAATGTATCATAGTATATCTCAAACGACTTAACATTACTATTGGGTGGATTGTTATTGTCGTTGTTGTTTGAGACATTTTCGCTTGTCTCTGCATGAGAAGCTGCATACTGGGCTATAGTCACGGCGATTATCCCTTGGAGTTCCGCCTCGGTAGTGGGCATGCGCGGGTCACGTCGTGGAGGCATCTTCTAAAAGATGATCATGTAGTTCAGGTCATAGTAAGTAAATAATAGGCGTACGTAATAACATTCATCAATCACATAACATCACATGTTATAAAATTAAAACATATAACTCAACAAAGCATGTAGTGAGAACGTTGCCATTAAGCTTCATTAATCACGACCACAATATTGTTTTAGATGTTTATAGTACATCACATATCATAATAAGATCATGGGGCTTCACCCCCAAAAATACAAATCTGTCTACACATATCATATACAAAAAGTGTGATCTCTCAAAAGTCTTCGTAGGCTAGCTCAATCGCGACTTTCTCACCAAAATGATCGACCTGCATCAAACCAAAAATACCTATGCTGATGGCGGAGGAGGGGGAGGAAAACGAGTGAAAAGCAAGCGACGCATGTGTAACCAGTCCTCCTCTAAGGCACGACAGACGCACAGCAAATATGCAATATGCTGCTCAGATGTCAAGAAACGAACGTCTGAATCAGGGGAAAGCGGACGTGGAGTGTGTGGTGATGCAAAGGGGGTCTGACAGTGGCAATGCGGACGTGGAGCTCTCTCCAACTCCTGAATACGACAGCTCAGGGCGTCCTGCTGTAGCTGCAGCAACGCAAGTATATCCTCCGTAGTGTACCCCACGTGAAATGGGTGGTACGGGTCAGACAATGGCATAACATGGGGCGTAGTCCACAAAAATGGCTCGCTCGATGATATGAAAGATGGTGTAGCAGGTGGTGCAACATGAGGAACCTGTGACAGAAACGAAAAAGATGATGACAGTACGGGTGGAACAGAAACAGGTGGCTGCCTCGATAAACCCTCTCCAGGACAAGGTGGTGGTATGTCCTGAAGGAATGTGATGGGAAGATCAGTGCGATGAACATCAGTGGTGTTTGGGTGAAACAGTGGGATATCAGTGGGTGCAGAAACAGGTGCTACTGGAGGAGTGACAGGTAGCACAAACGGTGGATAGTCGTCATCATCCTCGATCCACCCGTTGCGGGTGTTAGCATAACGAGGATCTATGTGTGTGGCGAAAGGTGCATGGTCAAGCAATACCGGCACGGGATCAGGTAATGGTACATCAACAACAGGATCATCCACCAATGGTGGTGCAACAATGGGTAGGTCAGCAATGGGTGGTGCAAGAGCTGGTACATCATCAAGAGCAGGGTCGTGCTCTGGTGCAGGATCAGGAGCAACAATAGGCTCTGGGGCCATGACAGGCTTGGGATCAACAAGGTCCATATCAAAATCAGCAGGAATGTCAAATAACGGATCAATGGGAGCTACGGGCGCCTCTAAGGGCTGGTCCATATGAATAAACTCGATGTCCTGGTCAGGATCGAAGTCAGGGGGAAAAACTGGATCAAAATTGTCATCGATCTCGTGGTCAAACTCAAACTCGTGTGACGGACTAGGTGCAGCTGACATCGCCATATCGAGGTCGGCGTCAGGAGAGTGATGCTACACACCCTGGTCGTGTAGAGACGCAGATGCCACAAACTCCAACTAGTATGGGACAGGTGAACCAAGAGAAGCCTCCTCTACAAGTGCCTCAGCAATAGGAAGGATAGCATCAGCATCAATCGGGGCCCCGCCCTCATAGTCGTCCTCAGGAGGACCCTCCTCGAACAGATCAATGTCGTCATCAGATACGACATCGAGTGGCACATCCACCATGGGGAAAGCAGCAAGCGGAATGGGAGCAGGGATCACCGCAAGAGGTAGATCCCCAACAGGAATGCCATCAGTAGGCTGTATCTCAACTCCGATGTCTGGCAGAGCGAACGGCTGGAAATCATCGTCGTCCGTGCTCGTGGTGTCTGATGTGTATACGTCTCCCTCTGATGGTATCTCGTCATCTGACACAACCGCCATGGGGTCTACTGTGTCTGATACTCCTGTGTCTGAAGAAGAAACCATGGTGTCTGTAACACAACCACACATATGCACAAATATCAACATGATATCAAATAAACATGTAAGTCACAATAAAGCAAACAAATAATTCTCCTAGTCTCCCCAGACTACCCTCCCAGCTTCTCAGACTGAACTTCCTAGCCTCTCAGACTAACTCTCTTGTCTCTAAGACCAACCTCCCAGTCTCTAAGACTAAACCTCCCCAATCTCTAAGATTGAACCCTCCAGTCTCTAAGACTGAACCTCCCTCAGTCTCTAAGACTGAACCTCCCCAGCCTCTAAGGCTAAACCTCCCCAGCCTCTAGGGCTGAACCTCCCTCAGTCTCTAAGACTGAAATATAATTTTTGAAAAAGTGTATTTATACTTTTTATTTATAAAAATGTTTTGTACTCTGGATCTGGACGTTTTAGTGTATGCAATGTAAAAATGTTTTCGTGAGAGCCCTAGTGATCATAGTCTAGACTCGAGAAAGAATCCTAGTTCGCTATGATTGATGCTCTGATACCAAGCTGTCACACCTGGCTTTTGCGGAAGCGTGGGTTTATTTGGTGTGACTTCTTAATATCATAGCACAATCACAACAATGCTATATGAAAATAAAACACATGATAGTCACCATTCATTAAGTTTTTAAAAGTTACCACAACAACATTGTTTTAAAAGTCGACACATGAAACAAAATACAATCATGACATAATTAAAAACATGTTCATACGACACGACAAAAGACTTGACTAGAAATACGGTTTAAGACTTGTAACCCGTCCAGGCAAGGGTCACACCTCCTGAAATACATGTTTAATACCATAGCACAATCACAACAATGCTATATGAAAATAAAACACATGATAGTCACCATTCATTAGGTTATTAAAAGTTACCACAACAACGTTGTTTTAAAAGTCGACACATGAAACAAAACACAATCATGACATAATTAAAAACATGTTCATACGACACGACAAAAGACTTGACTAGAAATACGGTTTAAGACTTGTAACCCGTCCAGGAAAGGGTCACACCTCCTAAACCTGGATGACATCATTATTTCCTACGCAGTTTGACACGATTGCATACTTCGCCAGTTCAACTAATTTCCTGAAATACATGTAGTTTGAAAAATCAACAAAAAGTAGAGCGAGGTCATGTAAAAGTGAGTATGTATAAACCTTTCATATATGAATAAAAGTCCCTGGTATGTAGCAATAAGGAAAAAGAGATCACCAATGGGTTGCAAAGCCACTAGTATGTGTGAGAAAGTGCAGGAAAACTCAAACCTAGCAAATTTGTTACCGGACTTCTGCTGGAAGACACAGTCACCTCTATGGGCCGCCCCGGCCTCATGGGTGTGGGCTTGCTACACCCAAATTGATCTATCACTCTTGTGTCCCTCGGTCCTAACAACGAGGATTAATGGCCTTAAGTGTTGTACCCACCCCTCACATGATCTAGTAGTAAACCCTCCTTACGCTAACCATACCATGTAAATAAATGTTTGTAAAAATTATCGCATGTATTTCACCCCCGAAGTATAAAGCTGAAAATAGTAAAGAGAAAAGGGGGACATGAACTAACAGAAGTGCGTATCCTGTAACGTCAATCTCAAACTCGATCTGCTGCCCGACGACCTACACGTACTAATGTCTATTAGACGAACGGGTCGTGCCTTGGCTTAGGGTTTAGTGTTTTGAGTTGCGTTACTTTGATATTATACTTGTTAAAATAATATTAATTATTTTAACTTAACTTTTGTATTTAGGAAAATAGTTAGGCAACTATTTCGTATTCACACTTCTTACTTATTTTATAAGTGTATTTCCTTCCCAATGAGGGGGGTATTTATACATGTACACTTGTAATTCCGAAAAATATATTTTAAGTCTCACTTAGAAAAATATATTTAAATTATTTGTTTAAAACATCTTAATTCAAAATATACATATTTTTCCCAAAAATATTATATTTTACTTCATAGATTTTCCAAAATAATATTTCACCCAAAATATACATGTAAAAGTATTTTTCCGAAATATTACATAAGCGACGTTTTAGCGTTTCGTATTGCAATAATAATTGCGTAACTTAAACATTTATTTTTGTGAGAATTTTGTTATTATTTTGGAGTCGTAATTTCATAGTATATAGTAGTTATATTATTTTATCCTAAAAATAATATAACTAGTTCACAAAATAAACAAATAATCACACAAGGGTTTTAGTATATAAAATATATATTCTAAATATATATTTAACAAATCTTATTTACGAAAATCAACCTCCGGCACTTAGTATTGTTGTAATAAAAATCATGGCGAAGTTTATTTTGAAAACAAGGTTAAAAACATAATTGTAAACACTTGCTAGGAAAAATATATTCTATGTGTTGAAATTTTAGAAAAATTTCGCCAGAGTTTCCTTTGTAAATGGAGGTGTCCATGCTTACTAGCATATCATTTTCTTTTCAAAAATTCATTCAAATAATTATCAACCAACAATATACAATCTCTAATTACCAATCTTGACAAAAATAAGCATGAACTATAAACTTATGAACTTGAAAAATTTATAAAAACATGTAGTAACTTACTAGCATACTTAGTAAGTCTTGTTACCTTTAAAAATGTGATTGGTTCTTTAAAAACTTTATTTTTAAAGAGTTTGATCTTTCACAACTTCTAGTCATATTTTCTAAAAATATTTCTTTGTGAAATTTCTTCTTGCACAAGTGTTTCTACACTTGTTTACCCACTAAAAATATGATTAATTTATGTAAGATCCAAGTTTTAGCAAAACCCATACTTTTCACTTGGTTCTTTCGAAAAACCACTTATGGATCTATAGATCTACAAGCTTATAACTTACTTTGATCTTTATTTTCCAAGAAAACTTTCATTTATTCAAGTTCATAGTTATGTGTGGATGATTTCATCATCCTACACATATTTAACTTTCACATCTTGCTAGTTCATGTCTTTAAACATGATCTAGCAAGACCATATGATAATTCATATCATTTCTACTAACAAATAACATCCAACAAGCATAACAACACAAAAATAACATGATTTCTTCATCATTATAACACTACTTCATCACTTTGTTAGTTTATGTTCAAAACTAGTTTAAGGTTCTTTAGAGTTCTTGAGATTTCACCATTATTTTAACTATTAACCATCAAAAATATGAAGAAGATGAAGATCTAAGGAACTTACTACTAGCACAAGGCTAGGGGAGTTCAAGAGTGTAAAAGTGATGGTTAAAAGCAAACGAGAGCGGCCCTTGAGCTTCCGAACACACCAAGCTTACTTGTACGATCTCTAGCACCCTTGGATATGTGTAGATTGCATGAAGGAAGTTTGAAGGTGGTGATGATGGGTGTGGTGGTTTCGGCCGATCCAAGAGGAGAAGAGAGGAGAGAGTTTGTTTGAGTTGTGAGTTTGTGAAGTGAGAAGCTCAAGACCTTGAGGTTACTTATATAAATCAAGTTTCATCTTTAACCACCATGTAACATGTTCTTTATCCACCAACATCAACCAATAAAATAATGAAAAGATCATGGGGGTGTCCCCACTTCCCATAACCGGTTCGAGGGGGGGGGGTATGGGGTTGGTTTTCAATTGATGGTTACTAATTTAGTTAGTGATCTAGTTAAGTAACAAGTGTTTAGTTAATGGTTATGGTGTGTTATATAATATGAAGTGTGTTAGGGTGTTCGGGGACCCTAACTAGCTCAGAAAAATAAAAACAATGTGTTTGGCAATATTTTTGTGTTCCTGGTAAAGTCCGGTTGTTCGGTTTGGTGTTGTCCGTTAAGGTGCTTAATTAATCCATAAGGTGTCTTTTATAATACTTTTTGTGACACATTTAATTCCCAACACTTTGGAAAGTATCTAGGACTATTTTGTCAAGTTTTTGCACTTCACTAGCATTATTAAATGCTTTTTGTTATTTAGTGCAGAATTCTGCATTTAAAGTGTGTTTTAGGCACTTCCTGGCACTATAACTATCACCTAGTGACGCAGTTTTATGGTCCTCACCTCCCTACACTCCCTACTAGTGTAGTATTCTATCTCTGGCTCTTACTGGCCTAAAAAACATTGTCTGTCTAGGTGCTGGCATTGTCAGCATGTCTCCGGGTTATCCGCTCACTGTGCTAACTGTGCTTTTGTGCATCAAGTTTGTCACTAATATTTGTGTGTAATAAATAGAGTGACAATATAAAATATGATGCATGTGTATGTATGTAACAGAAAACAGAAAGCAGTTTAATCACAGTTGTAATCAAGCACAGTCATTAAGCATGAATTAAATATTAATTACGTGTACAGATATATGTAAATGTGAGGGTTGTCACATTTACCGGGTTAATTTTTACCATTAACAGTATTTTACCCGTCATTACTATTAACGGGGTTTGATTACCAAACCCGTTTTTGGGGTGTTACAAGTTTACCCCCGCTAAAGAGGTTTCGTCCCCGAAGCCTTATTTACGTAGCTCATTAATTTAGACTAAACGAACTTAGTTTCGTTTTCAAGGCATTCATTCATTCTTTTCGATCTAACGTTTTCATTTATATTGACGCGTACGTCTTTCATGTGTAAGGCCTCGTGGGCCGTTACTTTCAGCTTATATATCCTTTATCTTTATTGACTGAGTTGTCACTTGACCACTTAGTCTCATTAGTCTGTTAACATGTTTATCCCGCGCTTGTCTTATATTAACAAGCCCTTTGTATTTGTCATGACATTTTCTTAACCTTGAATAGTTTTACCGGCTAGACTAATTAGTCGCTGTCACTTCATACTCCGTCATCCGGGTATGCTATTTTGCCATCTCCGGCCTTATGTGTGTTTAAGATTTTCTAAATCCCCTCATACTACTTATGTTTGTTAAAACGTTGCTTTTGACTAAAAACTAAATTTTTAGTTTACGTTTTCTCTATCTTACATCTTTTTCTCATGTCTAGGAATTTCCGTCTAAGTTTTATTCCTGACCGTTATTATTTTACATGGAGAATTGTAACCAGTTTTCCATGCTTTACCCAAATGACCTGTAAGTTCTTTTACTTAGTTCTGTAGACTATCTCTTTAGATTTCCACCCTTTTTTTAAGGTGAGACCCTACAGTTCGTTTCTTTCTATTTCTAACCCAAGGGTCATTTTGGTCCCGTAAACCTTATCACTACTTTTAATCACGTAGGTTATGACGATCCCGTAGATCATCTTTTATTCGTGTCTTTATTCAATGTACATATATGTACACATATGGTGTCGAGGCACCCCTTGTTATTTTTGGAATCATTTATTTTCTCTTTCGAATTTCAGTTGACCTTGACCGTAGTCTAAGGCTTCATTTGTTTACTTCTGGACAAATCTTCTGACTTTATGACTTCTTACGTCATTTACACGTCGGTTTGTTCTGCACTTACCGTTTTTCGGTTCATACTTATATCTCTTTACAACCCTTTACCCGGGTTCTTTTATCTTAATGTTTTTAGCTTTTCGGTTTCACCGGTTTGCGTTTTCCTTACTATATCAAGCGTTATTCCTTAATTAACTCGTTTGACTCATTCTGGGTGAACTTTCATCATTTAAGAGTGTCAAACTTCGTTCTTTATTCGACCCGTCCAACTTTGAAGTAGTTGAACGTAATTATCAAAATTTATGTTTGCAAAAATCTTGTCATCTTTTAGTCATAACTCTCATTCCGAGTCTTTTGACTTTCAATCCGCATTCCCGTCTCTTGGTTTACACGTTCAAACAAAATCCTAGCCATCCATCGGGTATCTTTACCGAGGTCATCATCAAGTAACCATTCTTATATGGTTTTAGATGTCGTTTTAATTTATTTGGTCATCTTAGCGAAATCTATCGCTTTTATTCAGTCAAGTCCCTTATTCTTTATTTAATTCATTTGACTTGTCCGTGTGAATTTCATCACTTGTGACGGTCAAATTTTTATCTCTATGCCTTAGCATTCCTATTAGCCGGTCTATATTTTCATTTACTTTGATCCTTGTCCCTTCTCTCGGGCTCGTTACTCTAACGTAATACACTTCCGTCATCCGACTTGCGTTTACGTTTATTATCAAACATCTTTCCTATTTGATTCATTTGGGTACCTTTTTTTAGTTCGTCCCATTCACCCCGTCCTTACTACATTGGACGTAAATGCGTCCACTACAAGAAGTTCATGGTATCATATGCCACAACTTACTTGGCCAGAGTAAGCGATTAACACATGACACACATGACCTTTTTATAGTTTTCACACCACGCCCTATGTAAGTAACGCCTCTATTTATTTCATATCCCTGATTTCGTTTAGTAAAACTTTATTTAATTGCTAAACAACAATCATTAGTTTTACTAGTTTTACATTCGCACATGTAAAATGTTTTTCCTTTCTATCGAACTATTATATAATCACATTCGTTAATGTGATCGCTACTTTTCTCAATAGCATTTTATTGAGAGTTTTCCACTTGGATAATTACCCCCCGTCCAAGTTTCCATATGAACTAATCCTATTATTTCTTTGTTATTCATCATCGTGAATAACATATGTTTTTATTAAACTTCCCTTGGAAACATCATCCTGAATAGATATTCTATTTAGGTTTTTCAGGTTTTATCAGATATATACATCTGTCATTCCTACGTCTTTGTTACATATTACTACTTGTGCGATTAAATTTAAAAGTGTGCACCTGGTAATGCTTGCCCTAACAGGCTTTCCATGTCATTAACCTTGTTCGCGATTATCACGCGATTTAGGTCCTTGATAAGCATACTCTACTTGTCGTACTTCGGACCGTTCCTCCGTCATGTCCGTAACTTGTTACACTCTCGCCATCTTCAGATGTGAGTATCCTTCAACTAAACGTTAACAAAAGTTAGTAATTTCGACATTAATAAACGCCCGTATTGTAATACAATGCTTTTTACTATACGTGCCAACGCACGTGATTTCGTTAAATATATCAATCATTTTCATTGGAGTAACGTGTATTACACGACAACCCTATGTGTTGTTCACAACACTTTACTCATACTAAACCATTAACATACATGTACTTACCGAATTTGTGATCAAGCCTCGAACCGAACACGCTTTTTTAACAACCTTGAGCTCTGATACCAACTTGTAACACCCTTACCAATATTTGACGGTTTTCTTATAACTTTAGACTAAAAATGTGTATTAAAGATTACACATACTTATGAGAATACGGGTTTATTTAAAATTTTACAATTAAAAAAAAATAAACCAACATAATGTAATTAAATTCGTTATTTTAGAAATAACAACGAAACAATGTGCGGAAGCTTCTTTTTAATGTGTTCGGTTCTTTCTCGACGCTTGATCTCCATCCGGGTACTCTTGACATTCACCTATGATCAAAACCAACTCAAATGTTAGTTTTGATAGTTAAATTGTTGGATCGTGATTGTGACCCTAAACAGTCAGTTAAGGCAGTTCATCATTGGTTACAGAGGCGGAATCAAAGTAAACAATGTCAATACAGCTCCGATCCTTTTAACTTTCTTTCTATTGCTTTTCAGAGTCTTTTACACTGATTCTGACTAAAATCCGGCAGCACCTTGACTCTATACATGCACCTGATTCTGCTCCAACTGTTACGAATGACTACATAACATACCTTTATATACTAGTTCTGATTCCGCTTGAAACTACATGTCAGTTCAAGCGGAATACCTATGTATTCACTCAAGCAGAATCTCTAGTTTGACCTTTGGAGCGGAATCACATGACTAGCTGATTTCGCTTGAAATGAACTATGTCATTTCAAGCGGAATTAACACTAAAAACCACTTTTCATGTTTTCAACTCCTAAACAATCTATCTAGACCTAAGACTTGATTAAGACGTAGAAAACAGACATTCAGTGCACCAACAGACTCCCCCTTGGATGTTGACGAAGTCTTTGGCGTCAAGTCTTCAGTCTTTGTCTCTATCCAACTTTGTCTTCTCATTGTAAAAACTCTTTCTTCACACAGGTTCAGGATCTTGACCCAGCTCTATCTTCAACCTCCCCTTTGACTATTGATCCAGAACTCCAACTCCCCCTTTCACAGACTCGCCCTCTCGGAATGCTGGGACTTGAATTTCTGGTTTAAACTTTGACTTTTTGATGCCGTGGGGATTTTGAAATCCACAACCTGTTTCTCAAACATATAACATTACAAACTATTGTTTTTCAATAATAAATCTCTTTATTTATCAGCTTTAGAAATCCACTCAAGTATTCAGGTCCAAGTTAATGACCCTGATTACTCAATTAATCTATCAAGTCCAAATTAATGACCTTGGTTGATTTTAGACAAAACAAACTGATTTAGTTCAAAAATTTTCAAACAATTTCCTGAAAATAACAAGTTTCAAATTAATGAACTTGCTTTTGACTTTTCAAACAAATATATTTTATCAATATAAGCTCTCCTCATACTCCAGTCCAGAAACTTCCTGCATCTGCTTCAGCTTCGAGATTCAGACAATCAACTTTCTACTTTGGTTTGTCGGAAAATAAAGCAGAAATGAAAAATCTTTTTGGATTTTTAATAAGGTTTCTAAACTAGGAAATGAAATACAGAAACTTAAATTGCAATGAAAGTAAACTATTTACAAACATATTTTGGTGAGAGTGTTAGGGAATCATATCAGTTATCAGACAAGTCACTAGTACCGTTAAGCTTTAATTTCATATTCAGAATTAAACAATTCACGTAGATTGTCGATATACTGATCCACTTAAATTCTCACACAAATTTCAATCTATTCAGGATACGAATTAGGTGAATTAAGAACTTAAACTTATTCATGTGTCCCACCTCTTGAATATACTCCCGTATCCAGAATCCCAATATTCAGTCTTACAGGTGAGTATACCACAGATGATATCTGTAAGGGGTAAAATGCGAGGGCCGTGAGAGCTCAGGTCGATACTTCCGTATACGCAGAGAGATGATGGCTTCGTCTTTTCGGTGTGTCCCCTTTAGCGGATCTTTTTTACAACAGCAATGACTATCAATGTTATTGTTTAATCAATTTGCTGAGGGCGATGCTATGTTTCAAGCAATGCAGAAAGTATTATTCGAGGACTAGGTCAGAACTTCCATTCAGCAGAAATCCCGGAATAATACCCCAGATATCACTGAGTATAAAGACCTAATATTTCAGAAAGAGGGACCTTTCAAACGAGATTTGAGGGGTTACCTATATATCCAAGTAGTGTTCCCCACGAAATAAGTAAGTTTGAATTTTAGATTTATATCCCGAACAAATCTACTAAATGTGTAAAAACCTATTGACACGTCATCAGTGAGACTGTTTAACGCTTTTAAACTTTACAAATCTTTAGCATACCGTAACTGTCAAACTGATGTACTATCATTTTCCCTATTTCACACAACCTCTTTTTCAGTTTTCTATTGTTTTTGGATTTTTGAACTTTTTCATGTTTTGTATTTTTGATTTTTTTACTGTTTTTGTATTTTCTGAAAACATATCTACTCCCCCTAAATACCAAAACAAGTAAAAAATCGACAAACCTTTGCAGATTGTTTCTCATCGTCATCCACAACAGTACCTTCATCAACGCCAATAATGCCATCCGACACCGAGAAAAGCTTCATACCATTTAGTTTTAAAAGGTATTTAAAACGTGTTTTGTCAAAAGCTTTGGTATGTAAATCAGCTTTCTGATTGTCAGTGTGGATTTTCTCAATTCGAATCAACTTCTTCTCGAAGCAATCTCGAATGAAGTGATGTCGAATTTCTATATGTTTAGTTTTAGCGTGATGTACTGGATTTTTCGTTATATTTATTGCGGCCTCATTATCAACAAAAAGAGGTGTGTTAAGAAACTGCAAACTGTAGTCGCGCATCTGTTGCTGAATCCACAAGATCTGAGAGCAACAACTGCTAGCAGACACATACTCCGCTTCACATGTGGGTAGCGCCACAGACGTTTGTTTCTTACACTGCCAGGTGACCAGACGAGGTCCAAAGAACTGGCATCCTGCTGTTGTTGATTTTGCATTGACTTTGCAGCATCCGAAATCCGAGTCGGAATACCCTTCGAGCGTAAAGTCTCCTTTTCTAGGATACCACAACCTCAATGTTGGAGTTCCTTTCATGTAGCGTAATATCCTCTTCACAATAATCATGTGCGAAGCTCTCGGGTTAGATTGAAATCTTGCTGCGAGGCACATTGGGTACATGATATCGTGTCTTGAAGCAGTTAAGTACATCAACGAACCGATCATGGAACGATAAAACGTATCATCTGCCCTGTCTCCGGTGAGATCTGGGTGTATTCCATGATTTGTTGCTAAAGGGGTTGACGCCGGAACAGCACTTGACATCCCAAATTTTTCTAGAATATCATGAACGTACTTCGTCTGGTGAATGAAAATTCCCTCAGGTAGTTGATCAACTTGTAATCCTAAAAAGATTTTCATTTCCCCCATCGATGACATTTCGAATTTCTGCTTCATAACTGATTCAAAATCTTTGCACAGTTTCTCATTCGTTGACCCAGATATTATGTCGTCCACATAAATCTGTACGATCAGAAGACGTCCGTCGACCTCTTTGGTGAAGAGAGTAGCATCCACTTTCCCTCGGATAAAGCTGTTGGCTAGTAGGTGTTGAGACAAAGTCTCGTACCAAGCTCTCGGGGCCTGGTGTAAACCATACAGTGCTTTGTCCAGCAGATAAACCTTGTTTTTGTGGATTGGGTCGGTGAAGCCCGGCGGCTGTCCGACATAAACTTCCTCTTTAACCTTCCCATAAAGAAACGCCGATTTTACATCTAACTGATATACTTTGAAGTTTTTCCAAGATGCAAATGCCAGGAAGATTCTGATTGCTTCTAGGCGAGCCACAGGAGCGTACACCTCAGTAAAATCAATCCCCTCCTGCTGACTAAAGCCCTGGACTATGAGTCGAGCCTTGTTTCGCACAACTACTCCTCGATCATCTCTCTTACACTTGAACACCCATTTGGTGTTGATCTTCCTATGACCTTCAGGTAAATCCACTAGCTTCCACACTCCCAACTTTTCAAACTGACTCAATTCTTCTTGCATCGCATTGACCCAAGAATCTTCAGTAAGCGCCTCTTTGTAGGTTCGCGGTTCGATCTGCGAAATAAAACAACTCAATGAAAATTCAGTTTGTAAAGGTGCTACTGTAGAATAAAAAACATGTAAGCCCTTGGTCAATTTGACGTCTAGTGCGAACGCCTGATTGTAGTTCTCCTATGATCAGCTCATCTGGATAGTATGAAAGAGTTCGTGGCATTGCTTCGCTTGGAACATCTACATCGCCTTCCAGATTAGTAACATTCCGATTTGCACCATGTTCACCGACTGGGTTTGTTTGACTTGAAAGCTGAATTTGCTCCCCCTCAGAATCCGAATCACCATGATCAAATACGGGCATGTTCTCAGATTCTTGATTATCATCCTGTGTCGTCTGATTATCTTGAGCAACTTCATTTTGTTGGACATCATCATGTTCACCAGTATTGCTTGGACCTGCTTCATCGTCGTTCGAAGTTTTTCGTGGTCTCCATGAATACTCGGCTCGGAACCTTTCCTGCGATGACTCATACTCACGCAAAATATCCAACTCATCAAAGAAATTTTCTTCTTCTTCTGGTTCTTCCATCATGTCAAACGAATCCCACAACTTGTCATAATGATAACGCCATGAATCTCCAGGATTCTGCGGCGGCATTGTATTACCTTGACATTCAACATTTGGAGCTTCAATAATCCGCTTCAAGCTTAGAACGAAGACTCGTCGTAATGGACTTGCATAACCAATGAATATTCCCTTAACACTCTTCGGACCAAACTTTCCAAAAGGCTCTAGAGCAGTACAGGGTGACCCAAACGGTTCAAGATACTTCAGATTCGGTTTGCGGTTATTGATCAACTCAAAGCATGTTTTGTTGAACTTCTTGACAGTGAGAACTCTATTGAGCGTATAGCATGCGGCGGAAACGGCTTCTGCCCAAAAATTTGTCGGTGGCTTTGAATCAGCAAGCATTGTTCTGGCCGTTTCGATTAGTGTCCTGTTTTTACGTTCTGCGACTCCATTCTGCTGTGGTGTGTACGGAGCACTAAACTCATGCAGTATACCTCTTTCATCACAAAATTCTTCCATCTTGTTGTTCTTGAACTCAGTACCATTATCACTTCTGATTCTTTTGAAACGCCTTTGGTACAGATTTTCAATTTTCTTGAACAATGCCATTAAACTATCAAACGTTTCATCTTTCGACTTCAAGAATGAAACCCACGAAAATCTGGAATAATCATCAGTAACCACAAGACCTTAGACATCTCTTGTAATACTTTTGACATTCACAGGACCAAACAAATCCATGTGAAGTCTTTCCAGTGGTCTTGAGACTGAATTGACTTGCTTTTTAGGGTGTGACTTTTTCTTCTGCTTGCCTTTGACGCTGCTAATGCACTCCCCTTGCAGATGAAACTTTTTACATGAATTCCAGTAACCAAATCATTGTGCATCAGGTGATTCATTTTTCGAAGATGTATATGCCCCATTTTTCGGTGCCACAATCTTGATTCTTTCTCCGTTGCTCTAGACACAAAACAATGAGCCTGACCCGTGGTTGTAGCAGCTACGCTCATGTCTAACACGTACAGATCATTAACTCTTGGTGCCCTCATGATAATCCATTCCTCAAGGATAACAAATCCTAGCTTCAAGATCAAACATTCTTTGTCAGTAAAGTGAGTGGTATACATCCTCTCACAAATCTGCAAGATACTCAGCAGATTATTCTCCAGCTCAGCAATGTAGTTAACTCTTTCAAACATCACAATCCCATTGGATAACGTTCCTTCACCAACAATTCTACCTCCTTGATTACCCGCAAAACCTACATAACCTCCATTGAAATTTCTAACATCATAACAATGCAGTCTTCCCTGTCATATGTCTAGAAGCTCCACTATCCATAATCCATCTCGAAACGAGTCTTGGAAGATCCTGCACATAACACAAACTGATTTAAAAACAATAAAGATGCCGATTCATGCTTCACGATCAAGGAAGCTCCGGCAAACACCACAAACACTTAGTTAGATTTGGAAGCTACCCAAGCCTGCTTTGCTTTTACTCAGGTAACTCAACTTTGATGTAAGATTTTGTAGTGTAAAGTGGCGGAAAATTTTTGTCATTCATTTTCAAACTTTCTTCAGACCCAACCTCAACCTTTTTATAAAGGAAAAACTCATCCTTTTTAGGTTGACCAGATGGTTGGTCTTTCTTCTGAACATTTTTCTTCTCAGATTTTTGCATTTCTTTTTCAAGTTTCTCATAATAATCCAAAGGAACATTCATTTTTACCGTGTGGTAGAAGATGATTGTTTTTCCAACTCAGAAACCTTTGGTTTTGGAACACTCGTTTTCTTTTCCACTGTTGGTGCAGTTGTCTGTCGACTTCATCTTCGTTCGAGTCTTTGTTTAGAACTGATTGTATAGGGCACGAGAATCGAGAAAGTGAATCTTAGAGTTGATTCTGCTTGAAATGACCTTGGGTCAGTTTCAAGCGAAATCACCCTTAAGCCTGATTCCGCTCGAGAAGTTATATGTTGATTCCGCTCCAAATGAACGTGGAGATTCTGTGACAACCCGAGCTTTCAAGGTTTGTGCCTTTCAGTCTTGTGATCCTGATTCCCCTTTATTTCCTTTGGCCACGTTCTCGCCATGCTAACGTTGTGATAATAATTTATTAAACCTAAACGTAAATGAGAATGACTGATTGTGTGGAGTGGGCCACCATAGGTGTGAAATGTATTATTGAGCCGCACCCTAGTTTCTCTTTTAGATAGTATAGAGGTATGAATATGGACTTGTGCCAAGGACATCAACTATAGCCCACACACTTAAAGATTGTGTAATCCGTAGACAACCCGCGTAACCCAGTTATTTGAACGAATTAATTAAGTTGACAGGTTATATATATGGATTGTAATTGAGTCAGAATGCTTTAACGAGTTGGTGAGTAAAGTGGGCCGCACCTTGTGTGCCTTGGTGTTGTGAGCGGCCCAGATCCTTGAAGCCCAAAACCAAACTTCACAAATCAAAAGGAAAAGCCCAACAGAACTATATACACGCCCACCCTTTCATGCGATCAATTCCATGGTGGCATAAACACACAAGACACAAAACCCTAGCAACAAATCCCCTCTCTGGTCGACAAGTTCCCTGCCTTGTTTCACCGCCCTTGTGCTAGTAGTTGGTTAGTTTATCTTGCCTTGATTTTTATTTTGCATTCATAAGTGTTGTTTGTGTGTCCATGTGTACCGATATATATATATATATATATATATATATATATATATATATATATATATATATATATATATATATATATGAAACAAGCATATGTCAGGGTTCGAAGGTTGACTATTTGGTTTTGATTGATCATAAATGGCTAGGGTATTATAATAATGATAAGGGTATTTCAGCAAGTATGATGTTAACGAATATGTTATCATTTAGACTTAAGATTAAAACCATGGACTTGTGAATTATTATTATTATAATGATGATAATCTGGTTAGTTGTGATAATAAATGGTACTGCAATCTGAACGAGTTCATGATATATATTGGAATTGTTTAGGGTAATATTGTCTGTGATGGTTATAAACTATTAAATTGGATGTTAAGTAGGCTTCTACGGGAAATATGAGAACTAAATTAATAGAACATTTTGTACAGCATGTATGCTAGGACTTCATATGGTACCATTTGCAAACTGTTAGTGGATATCCTTATGATAGCGGCCAAATAGTTATGATAATTGACTTAAGTGGGTTACTGTTGGAATCGGGGGTTAGGCCCAAAACTGATTTGAGGCACATCCGAAGTGGGCTGGAACCTGATGGGTTAGCCATTTACTTTGGGTTGTGAGTTGAAGTGGGCGTCGATGGATCACACACACACTTAGTAGATAACATGCTATTTAGGGTCACACAAGCCCTTGAACTTGACTTCACTTGGGCCGGATATTAGAACTGGGCCATGCATTGGTACGGGTGACACTCAGTCGCACACATCACATGAAAATTGAGATCACACAATCCTGCGGACTTGATAGTATAGGGATTATTTGTGCGAGTCGGGCCGCACGTCTGGAATCCACTCGCACAACACATGTTCGGGCCAAACGTACCACTGGGCCCAAAAACATTGGTTAAACTGTATAACTTATATGAATCACGCACTTGGGTTGGGCCGTGTGTTGATTGAGCCGCATATGGACATGCTGAAGTAATGGACTAATATGAAACATGAAAACTTGGTTATGTGAATATAATATGTTAGAGGATTGTTTCGTGGTATGAATAGCAACTATGATTTGTATGATAATATGTGAAATACGTGCGTACAACTTGTGTAATAGGAGTAAAAACTATTTGGCTTGGGTCTATGTGAACTGATTAGCTTTGATAATCATGTTAGGACTTGATTGATCAACGTGAATACATATATATACATACCGAGCAAACCAAAGGTGAGTTCACTACATTCGAGCATGCGTCCCAGTGGTCGGGGACAGTCAGTGGGTATCCCGTGGAGGGATAAGTCTTTTGGGTAAAAACGGGTATATTGGTTAATATTCTCACCTATCATTCTTGTAAGTCCCTTATTTTGTTACCTGGAGGGTAACGGGTATTAGTTGGTAGCGCTACTTAGGTTTGGCACCCTCACACCGCTCCTAGATAGGACGGATGTGAACTAATGATCCAGTCGGGGCCCAGTACTGGATAGGAGTACGTGGGAAGGGCAGTCATGTACTTCAGGAGTCGTCTTGTTCGGAATTGAGATATTAACAATATTACTTGCATTGGTTAATGAACTGTTTTACATACAACTGGTAATAAACGTTTTCTAAAACTGTGAACTCGCCAGCTTTGTCTGATACACTTGTTACATGCTCGCAGGTCGTTAGGTGATTGGAACAGGAGCTTGTTGGCTGGAGAGCAAGAGTGGTCATGGTCATGCTGAGGACTTACTTATCAAACACTTAATTATTATGATCGTCTAGTATTTACTTTATGGTATCTTTACGCTTCCGCTGAACTTATGGTTTTGGATAACTTATGATTGGGATTTCAGTATTATTAAACAATGGAACTTCATTTTAAACTTGTGATTCAATGTAATTGGTGGCTCATTGCTAGTCGTCACACGCCTAACAGGGACACTCCCTCGGTGGTAATTTGAGGGTGTGACAGATTCCGCTTGAAACATGTTCAAGCGGAATCAGAAGAACTATAAATAGGTTAGTTCGAGCGGAATCAGTAGTAGTTGTACAGCTGTGTTTTCCGACGGCGAAGCTCCGTCGAAGTGTCTCCGCGCCTGTAACAGCTTTTTGATCAATACAAGAGACAGTTAATAGTGAAATCAAACTAAACAAAGACTGAATCAATGAATTCCGCCTCTGATTCAGTCTAAGCACTCTTCTGATCGATTCGTTAGGTCGTTTCACGATCCTACATGTGGTATCAGAGCTCAGGAGGAAGAGTTCTTACCGTTTAGCTCGTTTTCGCTGGAAAATTCTGATTCCTACACCTTCTTTTCACAATTTTTCAAGTTTTCACGGTTAAAATTGGCTAAATTTTTCATAGATTATGTAAAATTGCATTTTAACAAATCCTTGAAAGTTTCAAGTCAAAATTCAGCTTAAAACTGGTAAAAAATGGCCTGAAACCTGATTCCGCTTGAACGAGGAAGTTGTGATTCCGCTTGACATTTCGAGCGAAATCAGGTATATCACTTGAAAAGTTCTTATTTCGCTCGAGCATTTGGAGCGAAATCAGATTTTTAGCTTGATTCGGTGATTCCGCTTGAAAAAGTCAGAAATTTCAAGCGAAATTAGGTTTTTTACTTGAAAATTTTGATTCCGCTCGAAAAGTAAGGTAGTTTCAAGCGAAATAGCTGATTCCGCTCGAGTAATACTTGATTCCGCTTGAGTTGGTGTTTGATTCCACTTGAGATTACCTGGTTCCGCTTGAAACAACCGTGTTGATTCCGCTTGAAACACTTTCAAGCAAAATCAGTCATTCTGTTCATAGGTGTGATTCCGCTTCAGTGCAATCTGTTTCAAGTCTATTATTTCGCTTGAAAAGGACTATATTGATAAACGTGCTTCCAAATCATGGATATTAATTTCTTTAATATGAATAGTGAAACAATTAGTAAAAGAAATTCAATAAAGGAAGAGTTTGACTCGTTTTCAAATTGTCCAGGTGAAAGTACAAAGAGTATCATTGAGAGATATAGCCATCTTGTTCGTTCAATGACTAAGGTGGGTTTAACAAAAAAATTCAGAAGAATGGGTTGAGAAATTAGCCAATGCCTTACCTCAAAATGAATGGGATACTTATCTTTTGAGTTTAAAAGGAACAAGGAAATATTATGGATTGTCAATTTCTCAATTCATTACGAAGATTGAAGAACAAATGGAGAACAGTGCTATGAAAAAGAAAAGTCAAGATGGAAAATCGTTATTAAAAGGGAGCAAGAATATAGGTGTCCAAGTGGGAGAGGAACAGATTGGAAAAATTTCAGCTTTGAAGGATGAGACAAAAGCTGTTGATAAACAGATTCCTGAGAGGTGCTTAAACTGTGAAAAATCAGAATCAGGCAAAGCTAAACTCTTGAAAGATGCGGAAAGTTTGGCATTGGAAATCAAAAAGTTAAAGGATGAGAAGCAAGCTGATATTAAAAAGATTCTTATGTTGCAAGGAAATTGTGAAAAGCTGAAAGATGAAAATGACAAACTGTTAAGTAATTTGAACAGTTTGACATCAGAAAACAAGGTTTTGAAAGAGAAAGAAAAAGACTTTGAAAGCAAAAAGAAATCCTCTGAAAGTGAAGATTTCTAGATAAAACTTGAAAACAAGAATTTGAAAGCAAATGAAATGAAATTTCAAGAACAGATAAAGGTTTTTGAAAATGAAAAATCTGTTTTTGAAAACATGAAAATTGAAAATGAAAAAACAATCAAGTCTCATTTTGAAAGAATACCTCAGCTTGAAAATGAAGCTGAGAATTCAAGAGCCAAGATTGATGAGCTTGAAAAGAAATTGAAAGGTTTTGTGACTTCATCAGAGTTTTTGAGTCATCCTTGTCCAAAACCGATCAATTCTGTTCCAATAAGTGACAATGTCACAAATTTTGACAAAGTCAAAATTGAAGATTGTGATGACAATCTGATGATGAAAAAGAAAAAGAAGAAAAAAGGAAAACATTTTTGAAATTAAATGAAATGTTTCAAAATACTGTTTTGCATTCGACTGAAAAGGGAGAATGCTCTAAGCAAAAACCTTTGAAGAAGAAAGTGGAACAGAATCAAAAAGTTAAAAATGAAAAAATTGTACAAAAAGAAAATAAAAGTTCAACAGATCAATCATCCAATCGCATTAAAAAATCACAAAATTTGAAAAATCAAAACTCAAAAATAGTTGGTGATGTGTGGTGCAGGTTTGACTACAATGCTTCAAAGCCAAATCTAGCTTTTAGGAGGAGAAAGGATTACCACAAAGCCAGACAATGCTATGATTTGAGTATCTGGTGTGAAAGTGGTAAATGGTACGATAACAGAGTGTTTACACTTGCAGTGTGAAAGGACACATTGCTGTTAACTGCCAGAATTGGAATTATGAGATGAGGAGATGTTTTAGTTGCAATATCTTAGGTCACATTGCCAGAGATTGCCCGATGAGATCAAAGGGAAGATCGAGGGCTGAATCTCAGAAATTGGCAAAGAAACCAGTCAAAGTAAAAAAATTTGAAGAAAAGCCCAAAGAAAAGAAAGTGAAGCTTTCTCAAGGGCAAAAAGACAGACTGAGAAAGAAAAGAAAGAAGGCAAGGGAGTATCTGGAGAAGATTTTGTCCTCGGGTACATCAGGAAAACCAAACAGCAGTTCTGATAAATCGTCTTGCTTTCCAAAAAATGACGAATCTTGCAAAACGAATTCATCAGATACAAATCTGAGGACAGAAGAGAAAGGGATTTTGAGGAAAGACAAAAGTGTTAATCAAAGGATTAAGAAAACAAAGAAAGTGAAGTTTTCACTTCCTGGTGATGAATTTGTTTCCCCGGAAACAAAGGAGCCAGTTGGTTGTTGGCAATGATCTTGACTCGTCAAAGTCAAAGGAGCCATGTTCAGGCAATGAATCTGGTATGGTAAAACTAGAGGAGCAATTTGTTGAGGTAAAAGTTGAGAATTCAGGTTTAACAATGGATGATGCAAATTTTCCACCATTGTTGAACAAGAATTCAAAATCACCCAAGGACTGTCAGGCTTGGGTGAATCTGTTCAAATGAAAAACCTGACTTGCCGGAGTTCCCAGGTTGGTAAGCGTGGAACATGAATCGGCATCTTTCTTGAGAAATATCACCGAAGTGGATGATGGTTTGATCATTGATATTTCGATCGACAAGTGGTAAATCAGGGACATTAATTTGTACTTGATTTTCTACAGGTGGTGTTGAGGTTTAAAATCGGTAAATGATAAATCTTCATATGGAAGAAGAAAACAAAGTGATGAAGTGACCCTGAACCTACAAATGTTTGGTAAACAAACTAATTTTTCAGGAAAAACCATTTTGATTAAAACAAACTTAAGTGTTTTGAAATCATAATGGGAAAATAGTTTGTTGTAAGGGGGAGTTCTGATTGTTTACGCCAGGTGGATGGAGAATTGAAGTGATTCTCATCAAGTTGTCAAGTTTGTACAGTTTGTTTCAAATTTTCCCAGAAAATCAAAATTGAAACATATTTTGATTTTAGGGGGAGTAAAAATTTAAAAAAAAAAATTGAAAATTCGAAAATGTCAAAAACATGAAAAATTTAAAAATGAGTTTTGCTGAAACAAGAGGAAATGATAGAAAATCAGTGGACTATCACAACATGCTAAAGAAATGTAAAGTCTAAAAGTGATAAACGGTCTCACTAAAGATGTGACGGTAGGCTCAGCTAGATTAGTAGATTTGAAATAACGATACAAACATAAAGAAAAAGCCTAGTTCTAGTGGAAAACATGATCAAAAGCATAGTATTTAGTTTTGTCCTTCTTGATTGTGTGCCTGCTCAGTAATTGCTGAATGCCAAAAAGCATAAAAACTGGTTAAGTTTGTGAGTTTTCACAACTTTGCTGAAAATGACACTGTGATTGTGTATTTCTTTTGCAAAGATTTAAACTAGTTTTATTTCTTTATTTTGTTTAAGCATTGGACATCCTCTGCGTATACATGAGTATCGACCTGGATGTTAATGCCTAAATGTTCTACTTTATTTTCTTTGGTGTTTCGTTTAAGCTTTGGATCACCTCTGCGTATACGGAAGTATCGACCTGGTGGTTAAAGCCTAAACAATTTCAACTTATTTTTAGTTTCTTTATTTTGTTTAAACATTGGACTTTCTCTGCGTATACGGAAGTATCGACCTGATTGTTAATGTTTAAACATTCTGCGTTGTTTTCGCACAAATCACAGTTGATCAAAGTTTAAAGCATTACTTGAGTCAGTGTATTGCATGATGAGGGGATATGCTGAGATCGTGGGGTCCATAAGAACTTAGTGCACAATTAATATACCTTAACGTATCGGTAAGCATGTCGAAAGTTTTTAGATTGAGTTTATGTGGACAACAATATCGTCAATCTATGTGAATCGTTTAAAACTTAAAACGATTAAAAGCTTAATGGTGCTTGTGATGTGTCTAAAATCTGATATGATCCTCTTTCACAAACTCACAAAAATAATGTTTGTACATATTTCATTTCTGCATTTCAGTTTACATATTTTGAAAAATTTCAAAAGGATTTTTGACAACTGATGTTGGAGAGCTGACTTTCAAAATCTCAAAGGCTAAACATGATGAACTGATGGTTTGGATTATTGATTTGAAATGTTTAAAATGATTCTTTAATTTGAATCAGATGTTAGAATGTTTCAAATTTGAGAGATTTTCAAATGAGAAAATTTGTTTATGAGTTGTTGAGAAGTGTGTAGGTGAAAGAAAGGTCACTGATCCTGTTGCTATGGAAAGCCAGGAGATGCATCAGAACCTGAGAAGAGCTTAATCAGAGAAAAAGCCAGGATATAATTTCAAAGGTGATAACAAATTCCAGACAGCAATCCCAGCTTGGTGAAAGGGGGAGTCTGACGAGAGTTAGAGCCAGAGAAAGATCCGGGTACATGATTCCAGGAGAAATCCCTGAAGAAGATCGATCAAGATTGAAGAGTCGTCATGTTGAAGACTCTCACTGAAGATTTCGTCAACATTCAAGGGGGAGTCTGTTGGTGCAATTGTCTGTCGACTTCATCTTCGTTCGAGTCTTAGTTTAGAACTGATTGTATAGGGCACGAGAATCGAGAAAGTGAATCTTAGAGCTGATTCCACTTGAAATGACCTTGGGTCAGTTTCAAGCGAAATCACCCTTAAGCCTGATTCCGCTCGAGAAGTTATATGTTGATTCCGCTCCAAATGAATGTGGAGATTCCGCTTGAAACATGTTCAAGCGGAATCAAAAGAACTATAAATAGGTTAGTTCGAGCGGAATCAGTAGTAGTTGTCAGTTGTGTTTTCCGACGGCGAAGCTCCGTCGAAGTGTCTCCGCATCTGTAACAGCTTTTTGATCAATACAAGAGACAGTTAATAGTGAAATCAAGCTAAACAAAGACTGAATCAATGAATTCCGCCTCTGATTCTGTCTAAGCACTCTTCTGATCGACTCGTTAGGTCGTTTCACGATCCTACATCCACAATTTTTGGGTTCCATGTTTGTTGAGGTGATGCAACCCGTTTATAAAATTTGTCATTCTTAGTTACCACATTTTTAACAGGTTCATTTTTGACTTTGAGATTTTCGTTTTTCAAAATCTTTTTCTCAACAATCAATGGAGCTTTGCCCTTAGCATCAACTTTCTTTTTCTGAATCTTCACAACTTCAGTCTTAGGCTTCAAGTTGGTACAATTTCGTGCAATATGTCCAACTTTATTACATCTGAAGCATGTTCGAGTGTCAACAACTCGACTTGTGCCTTCAGACTGAGGCTGTGAAGCTTTCTTCTCAAAGAACTCTTCATTTGATTTCGAAAAAATCTTTTTCTCTTCATCAGAAAGTGAACTTGAACTGTTCACAAACACTTTCTTTTCAACAAACTTCTTGTTTTGAACATTTCTCTTTTGATAACTCTTACCAACCTGATAACCACCCGACCAAGTGTTTCGATTGTTGTTATAAAAACACGGTGGAACAACAGGTTTCTTGTAGTAAGCTTTATCTTTCTCAAAATTCATTTGCCTTTTTGTTTGTTTTAGACTTTTCACTTCAGACAAATCGATTTCAACCATTTTGAACACATTTGTCAATTTTGAAACATTTACATTCTCCAGAGGAAACTCAGAATCCGAATATAACTTATCAGATCCCGACATCTTGTACATGACAAGAGTAGGTTCATCATTTAAGTTGTTTTTGGACTTTTATTTCAGAATGTATTTGTCCAAGAAACATCCATCATCTTCAGCTGAATCACTTTCAGACATCAAAACACTTTCAGCTGTGCTTTTAACAATTTCTGTCTGAACACTATCATCAGATGATGAAGAAGAAAATGTAACATCAATTGAATCTGGAAGTTTTACTTCATTTTCATCTTCAAGATCTACCAACGCTGATTGTTTTTTCGAATAATTTTCTAGAACTGGTGGTGGAACTTGATGAAAACCCACCCCGGTTCCATCCGAAAAGACTTCTTCTCCATCTTTGTTTTTCCCAATGGGTTTGGGAACAATGTGTTGCAAACCAAAGCTTGCAGAGTTGTAACTTTTAGCTTCAACTGGATTCGCTCATTTTCAATTTCAGCCTCTTGAAATTTAAGCTTTGATGTGTGTAAAATGCAACATATAAATCACATCAATTAAGGCATAAAACTAACCCTTTTTAAGTACTAATGTTGGAAAAAGAGTGTTTTTGTCTTCCTTTTGTATTTTCAGGATGAAATGAGCTCAAATTCACAAAAGAAGCAAAAAGACAACTAATTCTAGCATAAATACAAGAAAAGGAATAAAAGTAGACTGCCCGGACCCTCAACGGCATCCTCCAAAGCAAAGAAGAGAAAACAGAAGCCTGAACACGCCCCGTGCTCAGCCAGCACGGGGTCGTGCCCAAGAAGCAGCATAAAAGACAAACTTGTAGAAGCTTTCATTGCCCACCACGGGGCCGTGTCCAGTGAGCACGGGGGCGTGGCGAAAATACAGTAGGCGCATTAATTGTAATTGCGAATTACAATTAATGAGGAGAGAGACTGTCAGACGGGCACGGGGGCGTGTCCAGCGGACACGGGGCCGTGCCCAGCCTTCTGTTCAGCCTATAAATAGGGATGCTTGGTTTCATTCCATCTCATCCCTTGGCACACCACCTCTCTCACACTTCATCTACCACCCACCACCACCATAACACCATCATCCACCACCATCATCCATTGTCCATCGTAGAGTGTGTGAGTCGTCTCGGGATCAAAGATTGATCGTAAGAGTTCTTG
This sequence comes from Helianthus annuus, assembly GCF_002127325.2. Lineage (NCBI taxonomy): Eukaryota > Viridiplantae > Streptophyta > Magnoliopsida > Asterales > Asteraceae > Helianthus > Helianthus annuus. Next base: position 56,688,410 of record NC_035448.2, on the reverse strand, counting down.
ACAATCAAGGCCATGTTTGCCTAAGTCTCTTACATCACTTGGTGAAGACAAGTGTTTAGTATAATACTTTTTATTTTTAATCTTTTGCACTTTTTATTTGGTTTTGTATTAATGACTTTAATAACTAGTTGCTTATGTTGAAGGTGATCTTTCCTTATCGTTTGTCCGTGGTGTCTTGACATTATTTTACTGTCTATATAAAATAAAAGATTTTCACCATTCATATCTCCACGGTCTATATGGAGGTATGTTGGCTACCTGGTCGGGGGTTAAGGGAACGGTTTGGTAAGGGTCTTGCCCTTGTTCAGCGTTTAGAGGTCCTGCTTGGGACCTGGGTCAAATTTAGTAGGATCTCCTTCAATGCCCATAGGTATTGGATGGCGGGGATCCAAACTCTTTGACCCCCTCATAAGTTAACTACTATTAATACTATAACCCGGCTATTTAGAACTGTATCCCTGCTGACTCAGACAACTTAGTCGAGGGTAACGTCACCGCCAAAAGCGGGGCCTACCATAATTCGCATTAATAACTTAATTCATTATCTTCCAATAATCCGACCCTTTAGGATTGTATCCTTGCTGACTCAAACTACTGGGTTGAGGGTAACGTCGCCTTCAAAAGAGGGGCCTACTACAATAACTAAGATAATCTCTTAAACAAGTGCAAAAGTGCGAAAATAATCAAAGGTTATACTAATACGCGAGTCGGATCCAAGTGATTCATCTTGTCTATCTGTTTTTATTTTTATTTTATTTTTCAGCATTTAGTTAGTTTTTATTTTCTTAGTTTAAAAACATTTTTCTCACTTTTTGATTTGATTAGACGTTGAGGATAAACCGGTATTAAAAGCTCTTGTGTCCTTGGACGACCTCGGTATCTTACCAACACTATACTACGTCCACGATGGGTGCACTTGCCCATATGTGTGTTTAGTGTTAGTGAATATCGTGTTTTTATAAATTTAAAACTTGGCTAAAGGTGTAAAAAGGGCTTAATTATACATCTAAATTATATACACACCAACACACATCAAGTTTTTGGCGCCGCTGCCGGGGACACAAGGATTTTAAGAAAGCTTAAAATCGACGGCCTAATCAGTTTTTCAAAACCTTTTTAAAACGCGCGCACATTTTTCTGCATTTTAGTTTAGTTTGCATTTACAGTAGCCTGAACACGGGGCCGTGCTCACTGAACACGCCCCCGTGCTGCATATTTTTAGTTAGATACCCAGATACAGAGTCTGAACACGGGGCCGTGTCCATTGAACACGCCCCCGTGTCCATCGTGACCAGTAACTTTAATTAAAACGCCCAGATACAGACCCTGAACACGGGGCCGTGTTCACCCAACACGGGGCCGTGTCCAGCTTCTGTTTCCGTCCTTATTTTTGTTTTCTGGTCCCGAGACTCAGTTGTGGTCTGTTGAGTGATTCTTATGGATCAATACTCAAGAGGTTACAACTACACCTATGATGAGGATGATTATAGGGGTAATTATTGCACTAATTGTCGTAACGCACGCTCGGTTCAATATAATACTTCATATCAACCATCAGATTCATACAACTATTATGAGGAACCCAGGTACGAACCATCAACTTCATACACATCCTATGAAGACCAAAGGTATGAACCTCCTCCCTCATACTCATATTTTGATGAACCAAGGTATGAGCCTTCATACTCATACTTTGAAGATTCAAGATATGAGCCACCACCTTCATACTCTTATTATGAGGAACCATGGCGTGAACAACCCACCTCATATGAGTACTATGAGGAACAAAGTTTCGACCCTTATCCATCATATACTTACAATGAAGAACAATGGTGTGAACCATCTACTTCATATGAGTACTATGAGGAGCCAAGGATCGAACAACCGGATTCAAGCTTTGAGGATCCAAATTCGTTTTCTCTCACCGAAGTGACCAATAGGATATTAGAACATATTAAAACTATCGAACGTTACATGAAAGAATCTCGCGCAAGGGAAGAAGAGTCCCGCGCAAGAGAAGAGTTAAATAGTAATAATAACGTAGAGATAGTTGAAAATGTAAAAATGGAAGAACAAGAAAGTGAAAAACCGACACATGAGTTAAACAATGAAAAAGGTGAGTCCAATAATGTTAAAATTCAAGAAGAGTCTAATTTTGAAGAAATTAATCTCTTGTCACCTACTTTCGAGAATCATTGTTTAGTAACCCCTCATGCCAAGTTTTTAAAAGAGTTAAACACTAGTGCTAAAATCAAAGAATTAGTAAGTGTTAAGTTAACCCATGATCAAACTTCGCTAATAAAAGAAGACCCTTTTGAAATTAGCATTACACCGGTTACATGTTTCTTTCAAAATTCATTTATTAGTAATATCACCATTGATAAAGATCTTTGTGTTAACATAATGCCTAACTACATTTTTGAAAAATTAAGTATTAGTGATTTTACTCCACTTCAAATACCCATTTTTCTATCCGATCGAAAAGTGATAAGATCAATCGGTGTAGTTGAAGATGTTTTGGTTCACACAAATCAATTGGTAATCCCAACCGACTTCGTCATCCTTAATGACGCCCCTCTAGTCTTGGGAAAACCTTTTGTACAAACTCATAAAGCATTGAAAAACCGGAAATTCAACAATCTACCTCTTCAATTAGGGGCATTCAAAAGAAGCATAGATCTTGAGCGTTCAATGAAATATCCTTTTGGCAATAATGACCCCCTAATTGAAGATGAAGCTGAACCACCCGATACAACTAAAGAAGATGACCACTTTTTCGAGGAAGAGATAGCTATAGAACAAACCTTTAAGGTTCTTGATCTAGATGAGCCACAAAATACGGCGTCTTCCAAAGACCCGCCCATTGAGCTCAAAGAACTTCCTAAAGGTTTGGAATATGCTTTCCTAGGCAAGGATGGTAGTTTACCTGTAATTATTTCTTCCAAGATAAGTAACATAGAAAAAGAGAAATTAGTTAATCTGCTTAAAAAACACAAAGACGCGATCGCTTGGAAGCTTGTAGATATTAAAGGAATAAGCCCTTCCATGTGCACGCACAAAATTTTAATGAATGATGACTACAAAACAGTAATTCAACCACAACGAAGAGTGAATCCCAATGTTCAAGAAGTGGTTAAAAATGAAGTCATCAAGCTGCTTGACGCCGGACTAATCTACCCTATCTCCGATAGTCCGTGGGTAAGTCCCGTCCAAGTAATCCCAAAGAAAGGAGGTATGACGGTAATAACTAATGAGAAAAATGAATTAATACCAACGAGAACCGTCACAGGATGGAGAGTTTGTATAGATTATAGGCGATTAAATGAAGCAACAAGGAAAGACCACTTTCCTTTACCCTTCATTGATCAAATGTTAGAACGACTATCCGGTCATAAATTTTATTGTTTCTTAGATGGTTTTTCAGGTTACTTTCAAATACCGATAGCACCAGAAGACCAAGAGAAAACAACTTTCACATGTCCCTACGGAACTTTCGCATATCGACGCATGCCATTCGGTCTATGTAATGCGCCCGCAACATTCCAACGTTGTATGGTGGCCATTTTCCATGATATGATAGAAAAGACAATGGAAGTCTTCATGGACGACTTTTCCATCTTTGGAGATTCATATGACCAATGCCTCGATAATCTTGAACGAATGCTATCCCGATGTGAGGAAACTAACCTTGCCCTTAACTGGGAAAAATGCCATTTCATGGTAACAGAGGGAATAGTACTCGGTCACAAAATCTCAAGCGAAGGGATGGAAGTTGATCGAGCAAAAATAGAAACTATTTCTCGATTACCTCCACCATCCTCCGTAAGAGCAATCAGAAGTTTCTTAGGACATGTCGGATTTTATAGAAGGTTTATCAAAGACTTTTCAAAAATTTCAAGACCTCTAACAAAATTACTTGAAAAAGATGCACCCTTCATCTTTGACAAGGAATGCAATCAAGCATTTCTAACCCTCAAAGAAATGCTAGTCAATGCACCTATCATGATAGCGCCCGATTGGAAATTTCCTTTCGAAATCATGTGTGATGCAAGTGACTTTGCTGTTGGAGCAGTCTTGGGACAAAGAAAAGAAAAGCATTTTCACCCAATCTATTATGCTAGTAAAACGCTTAATGATGCACAAGAAAATTATACAACTACAGAAAAAGAATTACTAGCAGTGGTGTTTGCTTTTGATAAATTCCGTTCTTACCTTGTTCTTTCTAAAACGGTAGTCTATACAGACCATGCAGCCATCAGGTACCTCTTCAAGAAACAAGACGCAAAACCCCGTTTGATCAGATGGATTCTACTCCTCCAAGAATTCGACATCGAAATCAAGGACAAAAGAGGAGCAGAAAACACTGCTGCAGATCATCTCTCGCGCCTAGAAGACCCAGCTTTGGAAACAACCAGGGACGAGCAAATCAATGAGAAATTTCCGACAGAATCCTTGGAAATGATGGAGTGTAGACAAGAACCATGGTATGCCGACTATGCTAATTACCTAGCTAGCGGTATAGTCACCAAAGGATGGCCACATCATCAAAGAAAGAAATTCTTTGCTGATGTAAAGCATTACTTTTGGGAAGACCCCTATCTTTTCAAAATGTGTGCCGACCAACTTATCCGAAGGTGTGTCCATGGTAATGAAGCACGAAGAATACTCCGTCATTGTCATGAAGGTCCATACGGAGGACATCATGGTGCCGCAAGTACCGCACGAAAGGTATTTGATTCAGGGTTTTATTGGCCAACCATTTACAAGGATGCACAAAACCTTGTAGACATGTGATGCTTGCCAAAGATCAGGTAATATTTCTTCCAAAAACGAAATACCTCTAAATGGCATTCTCGTTTGTGAAATCTTTGATGTGTGGGGACTCGATTTCATGGGACCTTTCCCGCCGTCAAAAGGAAACACATATATACTTGTGGCAGTCGATTACTTGTCTAAATGGGCGGAGGCCGAGGCTCTCCCAACAAATGATGGAAGAGTAGTGGTAAAATTTCTGAAAAAATTGTTTTCTCGCTTCGGGACACCAAAAGCTTTGATAAGTGATAGAGGTACCCATTTTTGCAATCATCAACTCGAAAAAATATTAACAAGGTATGGGGTCTATCACCGGGTCTCAACAGCATATCACCCTCAAACAAATGGGCAAGCCGAAGTGACTAATCGAGGTTTAAAACGAATACTTGAAAAAACCGTAGGATTAAATAAAAAGGAATGGGCCGACAAATTAGACGATGCTTTATGGGCCTTTCGAACCGCCTATAAAACCACTATAGGCACAACCCCATATAAGCTCGTCTATGGAAAAAGTTGTCACTTGCCAGTAGAAATAGCTCACAAAGCCTACTGGGCAATAAAAAATGTGAACTTAGATTTAGAAACTGCTGGTAAAAATCGATTCTGTCAAATGAATGAATTAGACGAACTAAGGAATTATGCATATTCTAACTCCGAAATTTATAAGGAAAGAATGAAAAATTTACTTGATAAATATATTAAGTCTAATGAATTTCGGGTAGGAGATCAGGTTCTATTGTTTAATCCACGACTTCGATTATTTCCTGGTAAGCTAAAATCTAGATGGTCAGGACCTTTTTCCGTTACCCATGTTTTTCCGCACGGTGCAGTAGAAATTAAAACTCGAAATGGGATACCATTTAAAGTCAATGGCCAACGGCTAAAACTCTACCGAGGATCCATTGAGGATGAGGAAGAGGAGATCTCACTTCAAACGGTTAACGAATAAACTCGTACCCGACATGTTACGAACAGGCAAGTGTACGTCAAAAACCGGTAAGTCTTCTAACCATTTTTCGGAAAAAAAAGGGGCATGCACACGAGCACAAAAAAAAGAAATTTCAAAAAACTTTACTCGGCACGAGGCCGTGTCCGCTGGACACGGGGCCGTGTCGAGGCGACTATCGGGATAAAACCCTCTTTTCACAACAGTTACCTCATTCCACACGCCCCGTTATGCCGAAAAGCTCTGGTTCCAGGCGATTTTCCGCAGATTTCCGACGTCACTACCACGTTTAACAACATCAAGGTATGATTCTATCATCTTTAGTAGTTAGATTAATTACTTGCATGTAGTTAAAACATCAAAAATTGGGGAAAAATCTAGGGTTCTTCGTGTTCATCCGGATCGAACTTCAAATTTTTGATGCAATCTGTTAGTGGTAGTTTAGATTAGTATAGTGGAAAGTAAATAAACATGTATTGTTGATAGATTCGTTCGATTTCCCACAAAAACCCCAAACCCTTGTTTGTGAACCGAAAAAGACAAAATTGGAGGGGTAAATGGTTTGTTTTGGGAAAAACGACACTTAGGGTTTCATTTTCAGGGGAAACCGCTGCTATTGGGCTAAAAATTTTCAGGTTTTCAAAACCGGGACGAAAAATGAAGTTTTTGGGTTACAGACGCCTGGACACGGGGCCGTGTCCACTGAACACGGGGCCGTGTCCAGCCCACTGTTTGCAGTTTCGCTCCAAATATCCTATGTTCGTACTAACTTTTGGTATATTCTTTCAGATGTCAAAGTTCACAAGGTTCAATGCAAGCGAACTCGACGCTAGGGCACGATATGAGACACTCCAAACAAGACCCGAGGAGTATCCTAGGCGAGCATGCACGGACCTGTTAACCATGGTGAACCAGCTAGACCGATTCAACAACATCGTGACAAGGCTACTAGCGGTTGCATTGAACACTCGACTTCGGTCGGTGCATCAATGCACCATGGAGTTCTACAGTACTTTCAATTTCACCTCAAGGTGTGACCCGTTTGACAATGAAGGGGTTGCATTTCGGTGTGGAGGGACAAGGTACTCGATCTCCATGGCACAGTTTGGATCTATAATAGGGCTGTACGGTGAAGAGGAATCGGGAAATGAGTAGAATACCGGGGGATTACGAGACTTGGATGCAAATGAACGTCAAGCCGCATGGGCTCAGATCGGTGAAGGAATCTACAACCCTAGTAGCACCAAGAGTACCAAACTGAGGGACCCGCTCTACCGCTACATTCACAGGCTCCTCACCTACTCGCTAAACCAGCGTCACGACAGTAGTGGCGTTGTAGGGTTGAAAGATTTGGTGTCCTTCACTGCATCCACAACCAGAAGCCTCTCGATGTTCCATATCTCTTGTTACGAAACATGCACCTCAATCGCCTTGCTCACGCTCCAACGCCTATCTTCTTCGGGGGATGGGTGTACCGTCTTTTCAAGCATTTCACGAGAATTCCAAGGTCCTTTGAAAGGAGTCCATGGTCGGGACGAGTTGACTACCACATTTGCCGAGCCATGAACTTACTTTATGAGGCGGAAGACGGGACGGTGAGCTTCCAAAGGACACAAGGCTATGCATGGAACCCATAAGAGGCCCTAGTTCTCCACGCACCACCTCCCCACTACCAGTACCAACCCCAGAGTGATTCGGGTCAATCCTCCTCACAAGGAGGCGGTTTTCCTAACTTTCAAAGCTTACATGATCTTTTGCAGGAAAACCTCATGTGTACCAGGAACACCTACAACCTCGCCAACAACACATACCACCGGGTTGGAGCTATTGAGCGCAACATCAACGATATACAAGATGATATCGGTAGCATCCGGGAGTACATGGCGGGGCATGGGGATGGAGGTGATGATAGCGGTGAAGACATGGACGTTTGAAGAGATAAGGGGCGGGTTGATGATGAGCCCACAGGTTTAAGTACCCTTTTCTACCGAACAATTTATGGCCTGCGTGCCACTTGTTGAACAATTTACTTTCCTTGACTACTTTTTATTTCCGTTTTATTTTTCTATTTTATGTTTGGAGACAATTAACTGTGGTAATGTAGGATGTTTTATGTTTGCTTGGTGTGGTATTAAGTAATGAAACAGGTACAATGCAAGGGTTAGAGTGCTAAACTTTAGCACTTACAGGCCCAAAATGGAGAAACCGGTAGACGAAACCTGTTTTTCAGGCTCACAGACTGTCCACACGGGGACGTGTCCAGCCAACACGCCCCCGTGTTCATCTCCCAGACCTGTTGTTTGGTTACTGATCTTCAATTATTTGCCAGACACGAGGCTGTGTCCAGCCGACACGCCCCCGTGTTCATCTTCTGTAAGTTTTCAATACTGGCAGTTCGCCACGGGGTCGTGTCCAGTGGACACGGGGCCGTGTCCAGACTGCCAGTAACATAAATCTTTGCTTTTTAACACCACACCACACATCCAATCAACCTAAAAATTTATTTTTGGGACACATTAAGGACAATGTGTAATTTAAGTGTGGGGGGGAAGCTAACACTTTGAAATTTTGCAAGTCCTAACAACAAGCCTTACACAAAACTCTATTGGAACCGCTAAACACCCCAAATTTTTTCAAAAATCCTTTCATTTTTACTTGTCTAAAGTTTAAGTTGGGAATCACAAGATTAATAAGGTTATATTTTTAAAAATTTATAACCGAAAGCGTCGTGATAACAAGAACCAACATAAGAAAATTATGAAACGGCATAACAAGTCTAATTAAAATTTAATTATATATACTTGATCACATTAAAAACCCATTCCCACAAAAGTGAGTTTTGAGCCTTTATTGAGCATACAAATTTACATCTTTAGACTAAATGCTCATTTTTCGTTTCTTGTGTGAATAGCCGCTTGGTTCTTACAACTCTAGAACTTGCCACGACGATTCATTCCCGGTCCTTACCAACTTAAACCCAAGTAAGTAAATGATGGAGGCATTAGGACTAACCATTTTTCTTTCTACACCATTATTTTTCAATTTTTTTTTACCACCTACCCAAAATCCCCCTAGTTAACCCCTTTGAGCCTAAACCTTTCATTTCATTACCCTAAAAAAAAAAAAAAAAAAAACCCTTTTTACCCACCAAAAACCTTTTTATTTTTCACCCCTTATTTTAGTAACAAAGCTCGGTTTTCCGCAAGCTCGTATGTGACTAAAATATATATATATATATGATGATGATGATGATGAAGTTAAACAAACAAAGCTATACAAACAAGAGCTGGTTTGGAGGAATACTTCAAAATAAAAAGTCACTAAAAAGAATATTTTCGAAAACCGACGCTTTTTACGCTTTTCGCCATTTTACTAACCACTAACCCAACCACCCACCTTTAACCCAAGCCTAACCCTTCACCCAAAAAGTCCTCTTGATATTTACAAAGGTAAAAAGTTAAAAAGGAGGAGGATTGATTGCTTGGCAAGCCTATGGAAGGTGTGAGTTCCATGCCGCTCTCGAGTGATTCACTAAAAATACACCTACGGCCGAGTGTTGAGTGATTTATCCCGTGAGGTATGTGAACTTGTATATAAATAAAATTTTAAAAAAGGCATGTTATGCCCAAATAAGTAATTTATCCTATCAGACGTTCTCAATAAATCATAACGAATAGGATTGTGAATAAATAAAAATAAAACCTAAAAAGATCTTTGGATTCCCGACACTCTATGACAAGACAAAAACTTTCTCTTCTACCTATTCCATTTGGGAGTGTAAGCCACATTTAAAGAGTTTTGCTTGAGGACAAGCAAAAATTCAAGTGTGGGGGTATTTGATGTGCGTAAAATGCAACATATAAATCACATCAATTAAGGCATAAAACTAACCCTTTTTAAGTACTAATGTTGGAAAAAGAGTGTTTTTGTCTTCCTTTTGTATTTTCAGGATGAAATGAGCTCAAATTCACAAAAGAAGCAAAAAGACAACTAATTCTAGCATAAATACAAGAAAAGGAATAAAAGTAGATTGCCCGGACCCTCAACGGCATCCTCCAAAGCAAAGAAGAGAAAACAGAAGCCTGAACACGCCCCGTGCTCAGCCAGCACGGGGCCGTGCCCAAGAAGCAGCATAAAAGACAAACTTGTAGAAGCTTCCATTGCCCACCACGGGGCCGTGTCCAGTGAGCACGGGGGCGTGGCGAAAGTACAGCAGGCGCATTAATTGTAATTGCGAATTACAATTAATGAGGAGAGAGACTGTCAGACGGGCACGGGGGCGTGTCCAGCGGACACGGGGCCATGCCCAGCCTTCTGTTCAGCCTATAAATAGGGATGCTTGGTTTCATTCCATCTCATCCCTTGGCACACCACCTCTCTCACACTTCATCCACCACCCACCACCACCATAACACCATCATCCACCACCATCATCCATTGTCCATCGTAGAGTGTGTGAGTCGTCTCGGGATCCAAGATTGATCGTAAGAGTTCTTGACAATCAAGGCCATGTTTGCCTAAGTCTCTTACATCACTTGGTGAAGACAAGTGTTTAGTATAATACTTTTATTTTTAATCTTTTGCACTTTTTATTTGGTTTTGTATTAATGACTTTAATAACTAGTTGCTTATGTTGAAGGTGATCTTTCCTTATCGTTTGTCCGTGGTGTCTTGGCATTATTTTACTGTCTATATAAAATAAAAGATTTTCACCATTCATATCTCCACGGTCTATATGGAGGTATGTTGGCTACCTGGTCGGGGGTTAAGGGAACGGTTTGGTAAGGGTCTTGCCCTTGTTCAGCGTTTAGAGGTCCTGCTTGGGACCTGGGTCAAATTTAGTAGGATCTCCTTCAATGCCCATAGGTATTGGATGGCGGGGATCCAAACTCTTTGACCCCCTCATAAGTTAACTACTATTAATACTATAACCCGGCTATTTAGGACTGTATCCCTGCTGACTAAGACTACTTAGTCGAGGGTAACGTCACCGCCAAAAGCAGGGCCTACCATAATTCGCATTAATAACTTAATTCATTATCTTCCAATAATCCGACCCTTTAGGATTGTATCCTTGCTGACTCAAACTACTGGGTTGAGGGTAACGTCGCCTTCAAAAGAGGGGCCTACTACAATAACTAAGATAATCTCTTAAACAAGTGCAAAAGTGCGAAAATAATCAAAGGTTATACTAATACACGAGTCGGATCCAAGTGATTCATCTTGTCTATATGTTTTTATTTTTATTTTATTTTTCAGCATTTAGTTAGTTTTTATTTTCTTAGTTTAAAAACATTTTTCTCACTTTTTGATTTGATTAGACGTTGAGGATAAACCGGTATTAAAAGCTCTTGTGTCCTTGGACGACCTCGGTATCTTACCAACACTATACTACGTCCACGATGGGTGCACTTGCCCCTATGTGTGTTTAGTGTTAGTGAATATCGTGTTTTTATAAATTTAAAACTTGGCTAAAGGTGTAAAAAGGGCTTAATTATACATCTAAATTATATACACACCAACACACATCAAGCTTCAATTTTGCAATTTCATCCAGTTGTTGGTTAATTAATTCTTCTTTAACCCGAAGCACTCCCGACAGATGAACATTTTCTTTATATGTCTTGCCATTTCTATCATTATCATCTTTAACCGTGCGTTTAAGCTTCTCAAATTTTTCAGTGATCTGACGATTTTCAAGAACTAACTGTTCATTTTCTTTTCTAACTTTTTCTTGCTCAATTTTATCACTTTCAATTTTGTTAGTTAATTCCTTTTAATCTGTCAGTTGAAGCTTTCAACATTTTATCACGGTCAAGGATCTGATCCTCAACACTTCTGACTCTTGCAGTCAGATCATCAATTTTCTTACCTTTGAGATAGGTGATTGTACTACAAACTTTGTATTCTTTGATGCAATTTTTGTAGTCATCATCACCATTGACCTTCTTACCTGACTCAGTCGTTGACGCGTTTTAATTGACCTGGCTTACAGACTCAGAGACGGATTTAGAGTCTACCTCAAGTGCCTTAGCAGCCATCACTTTGTCAGCCATCTTTCCAGAGTTTTCAGCATTCAACTCCTGTGCCGTGTCTATGATTCCATTATCAATCTTCTTTAGTTTTTCTTCTTTCTCTTTTTCTTTCTCTTTCTCTTTTTCTTTCTCTTCTTCTTTCTCTTCTTTCTCTTCTCCGCTTCCCCACCATTTTCTTTGCCAAAACTCTTCTTCATCAGCAATTTCTTTAATTATGGTTTCAAGATCAAGAGTGTTATGATCAATAGCGATGTTTCCCATGGGGTCAAGATAACATTCTCTGTCTGGATCCCATCTCCTCGCTCTTTTTGCTTCAGAAAAGATACCAGATATTCTGATCATTCTGTATTCTACTAACATCTTTCTGTTCACATACTTCTGTTGTTCATTTCTGTTGTCTTTATAAGGAACAGGTTCAACAGACTTTGCCATAAAAGCATATCCAACCGCATCCTCCTCAGGTAACAACTCACTCCAGTCGAAACCTTCATCGTCATGAATTACCGCAAGAGCTCTAGATTTCTCTTTGTTATCTTCAAGCTGCTTCATTCTCGGCGGCTCCGATTTATTCTGATGATAAATTGCTTTCTTGTAGTAGTCTTCTCTGAACGGGTTCTCAGACTCATCAGCATAAGCATTTCGGCATTCACGCTTGAAGTGACCTTTCTGATTGCACTTGAAGCACGTCACCTTAGACTTGTCAAAGCCCAACTTGGTAGATGGTCCACCAATTGACTTCCTTCCAGTTATCTCCATGAAATGCTGTGCCCGTCAAACTGCCCTGGCCATACACCATCTTATGTCGATCAGTTCCATCTCCTCAGGATCAATCTGATCATAATCTTCCTTTGTCAGGTTGGTGTTGCCTATCTTCCCTGCTACAAGACTTTCATAAGATTCTAGCACAGATGCTAAGAAAACCATCTGTTGCTTTGCCGACTCCTCGTTGAAGTTTTGAGCGTTCTTTAAGTCTACAGCGATGTTGCATTGAAATAGGTTCTTTGCATCAGATTGGTTTGCAGATGACGAAGATCCACTGTGAAAACCACTGCTTTGAGTCTCCTTGCTTGATGGATTTGAATTCTCAGCAGAAAATGCAGTTTTGGGAGACGTATTCTTTGGCATCATGCTTTTTGGATAATACAAATCCAAGTTCTGCTGGTATGATGAGTGATTGACTTTGTGTGTCTTCCTTAATTCCAGCTCGTGACTCTCTAGTCTCTCAATCAGCAAATCTACTGTCAAATCTGCAGGCTTGATTGTATTCTTCAACATTAAGGCATAGTATTGCCAATCCATCTCATCTGGCAATGAATCAAACAATTTGTCGATTAGCTCTTCTCGAGAATAAAAGATTTCATGCCTCGCCAGTTCCAGCTTCAGGTGCCCAAACCTCTCAATCATTTTAGAAACTGATTCATTCTTTAGACAACCAAATAAATCAAACTCTTTTCTTAGCAGTTTCTTTTTATTTTTCACAATTTCTGCACTTCCCAAACATTTATTCTTCAACTTTATCCAGAGATCTGTAGAATTGGTGTACTCGATCAAGGATATTATATCTTCTCGGACAGATTGAAATAGCAGTGCGATGCATTTTTGCTCAGCCACAAACGATTCTATTTCTTCATTTGTCGTCAAATTTTCACCTTTTTTGCCTCCATCAGCGTATCCATTCTTTAGACTCTTCCAGCTGGGATAAGCAAACGCCTTCAACCATTCTTCGAACTTCTTTGCCCATCGACTGTACTCTTCGATAGCCATCAATCTCGGGGGTTTGTTGTAAGTTGCAAAAGCACTTTTCATTCCCAAAGTATCCGAAAAACTCGTCTTTGTACTCGGCGTGTTCTCATTGGTGTTGTCAGAAGAAGTACCGTCTCCAGAATTTCCAGCAAAGGCATACATGTCGCTAAACGGATTCATGAATGGATCATCCATCTTGCAAGTACCTGAAAAATCAGCAAACACTTAGAAAAATTTTTAAGTTTTGAAGAACAGAAATTTCAAGCGAAATCACTTGAAGCGGAATCTCTTCAAGCAAAATCAGAATGAAATTCAAGCGAGATCAGAATGAAGACTCAAGCAAAATCTGATTCAAGCGGAATCAGACTTTACTTTTCAAGCGGAATAAGAATTATTCTGATTTCGAGCGGAATCAGAAATATCTTTCAAGCGGAATATGACTCTGATCTGATTTCGCTTGAAAATACAAGTATTTCAAGCGGAATCTTCGTTTTCGAGCGAAATCAGATGAAACTCTCAAGCGAAATTAGCTGTTATAGGGGGTTTCGCTTGAACTTCTCAAGCGGAATCTGATGACATCATCTTTTATCGAACAATTTTCAAGCGGAATATCAAATTTTTGTGTGAATTTGATTGATTTTAAGTCCAAATCTCTCAGGGATTAGTTATCACTGTGTTTTGCTTGATATATGTCAAATTCATGTCATTTTCACCACTGAAACAAGTTCAAATCAGAAGAAAGGGTAGAAGAGTGAGAATCCGATGATTTCAAGCTGTAATGGTATGAACTCCTCGTCCTGAGCTCTGATACCACTTGTTGGATCGTGTACATGACCCTATCTATCTAGACCTAAGACTTGATTAAGACGTAGTAAACAGACATTCAGTGCACCAACATAAATAACGAGTTTTAACAAGTCATATGGGTCAAACAAAGAAAATAAAACAATTCGCCAGCAATTGATGCTCTCGCGGGCCGCGAGAGCTTGATGTGATTTGGACGCGGGCCGCGACAAGGGTCGCGTAATGCGACAGTCATTCCCTTTAGTTGTCGCGTAGCGCGACGGCCCATTTTTCATAGCCGGTTTCATTTCTTAATGCTGCATTTGCCCAGCTATGGTAACTCAGACTTGTTATGCACTAAAACACGCATAACTTTCATTTTACGAATCCGTTTTACACGATTCTTTTTCCTACGCGTTTGTAATAAAATACGCATCAATTTATCCTATTTTCCACATATGAAACCTGAATTATAAACGAATAGTTTATAATTTCTTGTTTTATTTATTCGACCCATTTGTTTTAAAATTTACAACCTTGTTTCTAATTAACCATTAAGCATACATCAACATGTTTAACTCAAAATCTTTAGTTCGGGTTTGTAACTTTTATGAATTACGCGGCTAGTACTCAATCTATGCGCATAATTCTTTTGACCCATTTTGAAGATTTAAACCTTTTAAGTTTAAGTCTTTCCCTTTTGTTATGCACAATCCACTTTATACTTATCTATAACTTACGTGATCATAATACACATTCTTAAACGGCTCATAAGGACTGTTTACCCGGTTTAGCGTTCATGGGTATTTTTGGTCAATTTCAGTCCCCCAATTTACGACGAAGGGCTTTCACTAATATTTGACCAACATATTACTTCTAACTATAATTTAAAATATGCTTACCTGGCTCGGGTCAAGTATTGACCCGTTTTAATACCTTGCATTAATGTTTTTTGCTAATTTATAGCAAATGCAAATTTCCGTAAGCCGTTCTTATCCTGTGAGTATTAGACTCGACAATACTTATTAGTCGTTATTTGTCAAATGGCGCTAAAAATAACCATTTAACCTGTTTGGGCTAAACGACCAAACATTTTGCATTTGGATTTGAATGGTATATATATATATATACACACCATTTCGTTATTCAACCCATTTCGGCTTACGCCGTAGGGTATCTTTTAACTTTAACTTACGTTTACCGACACGCGACTAATTACCAATTTACCCCTATCATTATTATGAATTACCCTATAGGGCAATATTTCAAAACTCATTGTATGTTTGTCATTCCATGACTATATTACCATTTACCCATTTCTCTTTTTTTTAACCATCCATCATGGTTTTCCATCATTTTTACTTATTCCGAGCCGTATCAATTATGTCGGAACACCACATTTTACCCATTAGCTTAACATATTCGTAACCCTTATAATAATTAGACATTCTATAAAAAGGGAGTGTAAGCTTTACTTACCTTGCATCCGAAACACGCTTTTCCTTCACACTTGATTCGTTTGATCTGCTCCCTTTCCAAGCCTCCACCTAGCTTGTCAAGCGTCAAACTATCATCATAATTCGTAAGACGATTAGATTAGTCACCATTAATTATGACTATTCCATCTTATGGATTTTACATCAAAATTTACCATTTGATTTCATTTTGGTCAGTTTGACTTTTAAAGGTCAAACTGCCTATTAGCATAAGTGATTATATTATGAAACTCGACAATTCATTTAAGCACTTTGTCAAGTATTCGATAGGAATTATTCTCACGCCACCGTTTTAACTACTTTTCATGTCTAAGTTCATGCTAGTATTTACACCAATTTAACTTATCTCTCGATTATCAAAGCTAATTTATTCATTTGTTAAGCAAGAACTAAAGGTTTCCATTTACATGTGAAACCCGTTTCATCATAGCATTAGACATTCATCCGAACATCTAATATAATCAAATTCTACATATTAATTAGTAGATATCATGTTTCCAAACACCTATTTACATGAACAAAATCGATAATTTCATCATAATATACAAAACCTATTTCAAGTCATATTTGGGCATTCACTCGAACTTATAAATTGTTCAAGTATTTTGCTCCAACTATCAAATATGATGATTCTAAGCACATGTGTATCGTCATCTTTACTATTTAGTCAAAACCCACTTAGCTCATACTTGATTTATTGACTAATCACTAGTTTATGGCACAATTCTACAAGTTTGCATCTAGGGCTTGTTTCTAGACATAGATTCAACCCAATATCACTCATATATACAACATTCATCACATAATTTTCGATTTTTGGTGTTCATCATAAATTCAAAACATCACCAAATTATAAATTTCGACATATCTTATGATCTCCGAGTTTAGGTGATCACGAATTTAGTTAAAGCCCCAATTTCTTTGCTCGGTTTCCTTTGATTTTGATCAAGTTTATGAGTTTTAGGGTTCATGAGTAAGAACCCTTTCTCCTGGCTCTGGTAAAAGTTGACCAACACACCACATGTG
Organism: Helianthus annuus; assembly: GCF_002127325.2. Lineage (NCBI taxonomy): Eukaryota > Viridiplantae > Streptophyta > Magnoliopsida > Asterales > Asteraceae > Helianthus > Helianthus annuus. The sequence goes on along the minus strand of NC_035448.2, from coordinate 56,671,569 downwards.
TGTTTTTTGTTCTTTTGATATTGTTTTAATTAAACATCTTTCCCATTGCCCACTTTTAGTCCCTCAAAGTTTAAGGGTTTTATAAATGGGTTAGTTACTACAAGTTCCTTCATTGTTTTACTAAACATAAATAACTAGGTTAATTATTCCTAGTTAATTTAGTGGGTTTCGGGAGTTATTAACCCGTTTTATTTTAGGTCCTGTTAACTCGAGCCTCTTATCAACTTTGTCTTTTAAAAACGTTTATTACTCCTTTTTATTTAATATTAGGTTTATTTATTTAAATTCCTAATATTTACCGGGTTAATTTTTACCATTAACAGTATTTTACCCGTCATTACTATTAACGGGGTTTGATTACCAAACCCGTTTTTGGGGTGTTACAAGCTGGGTCTTCACATTGAACAAAACCCAACCCAAATTTCATTTAACAGTTCGCTCAGATGACCTGATTAGCGCGACCAGCCCCCTTCCTAGCTCGATTTTTAGCGCGAAACTCATGCCTTTTTTAGTTTTAAACCTTGTTTTAACATTAAATACCCAACCACAACCTAACCTAACTTTTCCCTATAAAAACCCATCATAATCCAAGCATTTTACACTTTTCAAATCACTCTAACACTCTCAAATCCTCCCATAATCAGCTGCAAATCTCAAGTTCGAACAGAAATACTAACCTTCACAAAAGTGAGCATAACTCACTGTGACACCTCGTATTTTCAATCTTTCCATTTTTGGCAAGTCTACTTGTACTTTCTATTTTTGTAAGTTGTACCTTTGTGGTATCTGGTTTTATTCCCAAATTGTACTCGAGACTTGAAATCATAATGAAAGTGCATTATTTTATTCATATTTGTGTTTGAATACTATGTATTGTCAAAACAATTAAAAACATGATAAACTATGTTAAAAACGTAAAAACAGTGAAATTACATCTTAATCCCAGCTCTCAAATTCATCATTGCCAAGAGATTACCCTAAACCGTACAAAAATCAGGAATTTATACGTTAATTCGGTAAAAATATCTAAACTTGGGTTAAATTAATTTTATATTATTTCATTAATATTTTAAATAAGTAAAGTAATAATTAAAATTAAATAAATAAATATATTAAATTGAATTTTTAATGATTTTGTTAGTTTTGGTTAGTTAAACTAACTCAGTTAGTGAAAACCCAGTTAAATCAGCTAACTGGGTTAATTTTATCAAAGGCCAGCACTAACTGAGTTAGTAAACTCAGTTAGTGACTAACCCAGTTAGTCAGACTAACTGTTAGTAAAAAAAAGGGGGTTGAACCGCGCGGAACAAGGATCGAACTCGGGACCTCTCGCTTAACAAACAAACGACTAACCACTCGGCCGGGCATGCCACATCCGGCATATATCGAAACCAAATTATATTTAACCGCTAATTAAATGCTTCGAATTTAAACCAGTTAACCGCCAACCTGTTCGTCTTCTTCGACCTTTGAATGGGTTACCGAAAAACTCAAGACCCTCCATTATTTGTAACCGAAACCTGCATTTCCTTTATAAACTGACCGACCCTCAACATCTTTGGCCTTTCACACCCGATCACCGAAGTAAACCGAAACCACCACCTTCGTCACCGGAATCCTGCACCACCGCCGGAACTTTCGACCACCACCTCGCCGCCGTCTGCCGCCGTCTGCAACCGGCCCGGTGACCCCGTCCGGTACCGATTTCATTTCCGTTTTCCGATTTCTTTATGTTACAGTTCTGTAATATTATTATTATTATTATTATTATTATTATTATTATTATTATTATTATTACGTTTATTATTATTATTATTATTATTATTATTATTATTATTATTATTATTATTATTATTATTAATATTATTATTATTAGATATTAATATTATCAGAAATATTATTAAACAGATTTATTTCTAAAATCTGAAATTTTATAACAGAATTATTATTTCTGTTTTTTTATATATATAATCAGAATTTTTACAAAATAAATCAGATTTATTTTTTTTTAATTTGCAGAATTATTATTTAAATTATTATTTAAAATTTGAATTGTTATTCTTTATTTAATCAGATTTACTATTTTATTCAGAATTATTATAATAATCAGATTATTTTAGATTTTCAGAATTTTTATATAAAATCAGAATTAATTAACAGAATTATTATTTTACTATTTAAATCCGAATTATTAATCAGATTTATTATTTTATATAATCAGATTTATTATTTTATAATTATTATATAATAAACAGATTTACTATTTTATTTAGATTAGAATTATTATTTTAATCAGATTTATTATTTTAAAACAGAATTATTAATTTATAATATTTATTTATATATATCAGAATTATTATTTTTAAGTGCTTAATAATCAGGAATTATTATTTATATAATCCAAAATTTTAGTAATAATATTTATAATATGTTGGTAAAATCAGAAATATTATTTTAATATTATATACAAATCAGTATTATTATATTCACTTATTTATAAAATAAATTGACATTTATTTCATTAAATACAAGATATAAAAATAAGACATATTATTATTTCACTTTAGAAATGTTAATATTATTTTTATAAATGCCTTGTTATTTAAATAATCTCTAAATTCCCAATATTTATCAATCCTCAAAATTAATAGGGTAAATCTCTTGTGCACATTCTCTTGGGACAATTCCTTGATTCTTAATCTTTTCCAAGAAAAACGCAACGCACTCTAAGGTGAGTATACATGACCCATTTTCTATTTTATCACATTTTGGGTGCTGAATGCATTTCTATATCAAACACACTATGTTAAACATTTTTGCACCCTCAATCCACATTTCATGTGAATCTATTTGACTCATGTTAATCACGTTATGCTACTGTTAAACATTTATGACGGTGTGTTCATTAACTTTGTAAGCCTCCCCTAACAATGGCAGCGCTGTAGGTTGAGAAACGCCCCTCCCATAATATTATGGGTATTGTTAGGTTTATTCTATGTTACTCATTTACCACCCTTCTAGGGTTAGGCTATGTTAATTGCGTTAAACTTTGGTTTGAACACATAGATATCATCGTTACGAGTATAACTATTAATATGAAATCATGTAGTCACGTGGATTTGAGCATGTTAAACTATTTCAAACATATTATACTATATTCAAACTTGTATACTCGCCAACATGTTTTGTTGACTTTATTTTAAATGCATACTGCAGGATGAGGAAGTCAAGATTTGAAGAAATGAATAGGATGGCCTAGAAACCCACTTTTGAAATAAACTATGTTTAATGTTTGTTATTTCCTTTTATGACAATGTATGAAACTTTGCAATTTTAATAAATGAAATTTAATTATATTGTCACATGTAGTGTTATGATGTTTTGAGCAATTTGTTCGTCTCATCCCGATGTTTCCGCCATCGGTTGGGGTGTGACAGATTGGTATCAGAGCCATAACTATAGGGAATTAGGAAAAGTAGGAATGCTTTTATCTAGTCTATAGTTTAGGAGCTCTCTCATTTATTTGCTGTTTAAGACAATATTCCCTTCTCTCTTCCTTGCTTCCCTCTATTCTTTTGGACTTCTAATATACAAGCCTTTCCTAAGGCTAACACAATACATACATGGAAGCTTTGAAGACACTCTTACAACACAATCGAAATGATTCATCAAGATAGGGGTGATTCCCACACTTGGTGATGATTTTCACTCAGCTATACTTTGATTTTTGCACGAAATCTACCCTCAAGTTAGGAGTGATATCCAAACCTTGTTGGGAGTTTTCCATTTCATATTCTAGTGGACCCTTATCTTAGGATAAGTACCAACCACATTAGGGTACGATGTTATCAAGTTAGAGGTGAAACTCGCATCTTGTTAACTAGTCCCATTCCTTGATTTTCGATCTCGCCAAAGTTTTGATTTTCCCAATCGATTAAGGACGTGTAGTAACTGGAAGGACAAATATCGTTAGTCGCTCCTCGATGAGAGTATTTGTCTATTAGGCCAAAGCACGTCTCCTTAATTCGAAAAGGATTTCGATTCACTTTGGAATAGTCTTATGTTACGTTCCGTGACAATCCATATTTTTATGATAAATATCTTTTTATGTTATCTCAATTATCATGTGATTTACATTTGAGCGTTATCTTCATTTCAAGTTTGGGAACACGAATCACGTTATTATCGCAATCTAAAACAATTAATAATTACTCCATCGTGAACAAACTAAATTTATCTTGCTTTCATCATACATGATATTCTATGTGTAACATCATGTTATTCTATGTGCAATGCTATGTTATTCTATGTGAAACTATTTGACAAATTATGTGAAAAACAATGTGCTATGTGATGCATACATGAAATCAATTTTTCCTAAACAAAAACATTATGATTAAAAGTCTCATCCATTTCTTGTTTTGAATTTCTGGATGTCGTCATCTCGTCAGTTCTCTCACTCTCCCAGAAAATCCAAGGCTAACTCCAAAAAGAAAATGCTGACATTCATGGCAAATCAGATTGCCAGAATCGTGCCAAAGATAGTGTCTGAGATTCAAGCCTCCAGCACTCCCAATCATTCTGGCGATTCTCACGTAGTACAGCCTAAACCAGTCTCGTTCAACTACAAACACTTCACTGCCTGTAACCCCAAAACTTTCACTGGGAAGGATGGTGTGACAGCTATGTTGGAATGGTTTGACGGCATAGAGGTCACATTCATAAATAGTGAATGCCCAGAGGAACTCAAGGTTCGAAGTGCCACTGGTGTCTTCCAAGCCAGGGCACTAGACTGGTGGACTAACGAGAGAAACATTCGATCCAATGAACTAGCCTACGCGTTGTCTTGGGAAGAACTCAAACAGCTTATGATGGAGGAATTCTGCCCTCCTCATGAGCAGCAGAAGTTAGAAGAAGAGTTCTGGACTCTCAAACAAATTGGAGATGAAAACCTTGCATACACTACCCGGTTCAAGCAGTTGTGTTTTATCGTGCCTCATTTGGTGTTGACCACAGAACGCACCATTCGGAAATATATTAATGGGTTGCCTCCTACGATGCGTGATACCATCGAAGCAGCCAAACTTGACAACATCGAGGCTGTCTATCGTCTAGCAGCTAGCCTAAACAACAATCGCGTTCGCGATAAACAAGTTGCAACCTCCACCAAGATGGCCAACCAGATTACCACTGACACTGAAGCCCAAGCAAGTGGCAGCGAAGGCAGGAAACGAAAGTTCCAACACCAAGAGTCAGTCAACAAAGTACGCGCATGCTACAAGTGTGGAGACACTACACACCTTCGCCCACAATGTCCTCTATGGAATCAAGAACGACAGCAAACCCAAGACGACAACGAAGTCACTGATGGTACGCTTTTTCTTTAACAACCCTATTACCTCGATACTCACGTAAGGATTTGTATTTGTTAAATTTGAATCTATGTTAAACTGTACTCACTCGAAACTCCTCAAGTCATTCCTAGTCAAAATTTCTGATGGCAAGTCCATCACTGTTGATTTTACGTTTCTCGTTATTACTTCCTCGCACTCAACATCCGTGTTGTGACCATTACTTTACTCTTCGTTCAGCCCTTTCTCTTTAAGATTTCGAGGACGAAATCTCCTAAAGTAGGGGAGACTGTGACACCTCGTATTTTCAATCTTTCCATTTTTGGCAAGTCTACTTGTACTTTCTATTTTTGTAAGTTGTACCTTTGTGGTATCTGGTTTTATTCCCAAATTGTACTCGAGACTTGAAATCATAATGAAAGTGCATTATTTTATTCATATTTGTGTTTGAATACTATGTATTGTCAAAACAATTAAAAACATGATAAACTATGTTAAAAACGTAAAAACAGTGAAATTACATCTTAATCCCAGCTCTCAAATTCATCATTGCCAAGAGATTACCCTAAACCGTACAAAAATCGGGAATTTATACGTTAATTCGGTAAAAATATCTAAACTTGGGTTAAATTAATTTTATATTATTTCATTAATATTTTAAATAAGTAAATTAATAATTAAAATTAAATAAATAAATATATTAAATTGAATTTTTAATGATTTTGTTAGTTTTTGTTAGTTAAACTAACTCAGTTAGTGAAAACCCAGTTAAATCAGCTAACTGGGTTAATTTTATCAAAGGCCAGCACTAACTGAGTTAGTAAACTCAGTTAGTGACTAACCCAGTTAGTCAGACTAACTGTTAGTAAAAAAAAGGGGGTTGAACCGCGCGGAACAAGGATCGAACTCGGGACCTCTCGCTTAACAAACAAACGACTAACCACTCGGCCGGGCATGCCACATCCGGCATATATCGAAACCAAATTATATTTAACCGCTAATTAAATGCTTCGAATTTAAACCAGTTAACCGCCAACCTGTTCGTCTTCTTCGACCTTTGAATGGGTTACCGGAAAACTCGAGACCCTCCATTATTTGTAACCGAAACCTGCATTTCCTTTATAAACTGACCGACCCTCAACATCACATCTTTGGCCTTTCACACCCGATCACCGAAGTAAACCGAAACCACCACCTTCGTCGCCGGAATCCTGCACCACCGCCGGAACTTTCGACCACCACCTCGTCGCCGTCTGCCGCCGTCTGCAACCGGCCCGGTGACCCCGTCCGGTACCGATTTCGTTTCCGTTTTCCGATTTCTTTATGTTACAGTTCTGTAATATTATTATTATTATTATTATTATTACGTTTACTATTATTATTATTATTATTACCATTATTATTATTATTAATATTATTATTATTAGATATTAATATTATCAGAAATATTATTAAACAGATTTATTTCTAAAATCTGAAATTTTATAACAGAATTATTATTTCTGTTTTTTTATATATATAATCAGAATTTTTACAAAATAAATCAGATTTATTTTTTTTTTTTTAAATTTGCAGAATTATTATTTAAATTATTGTTTAAAATCTAAATTGTTATTCTTTATTTAATCAGATTTACTATTTTATTCAGAATTATTATAATAATCAGATTATTTTAGATTTTCAGAATTTTTATATAAAATCAGAATTAATTAACAGAATTATTATTTTACTATTTAAATCCGAATTATTAATCAGATTTATTATTTTATATAATCAGATTTATTATTTTATTTTATCTAAATCAAAATTATTATATAATAAACAGATTTACTATTTTATTTAGATTAGAATTATTATTTTAATCAGATTTATTATTTTAAAACAGAATTATTAATTTATAATATTTATTTATATATATCAGAATTATTATTTTTAAGTGCTTAATAATCAGGAATTATTATTTATATAATCCAAAATTTTAGTAATAATATTTATAATATGTTGGTAAAATCAGAAATATTATTTTAATATTATATACAAATCAGTATTATTATATTCACTTATTTATAAAATAAATTGACATTTATTTCATTAAATACAAGATATAAAAATAAGACATATTATTATTTCACTTTAGAAATGTTAATATTATTTTTATAAATGCCTTGTTATTTAAATAATCTCTAAATTCCCAATATTTGTCAATCCTCAAAATTAATAGGGTAAATCTCTTGTGCACATTCTCTTGGGACAATTCCTTGATTCTTAATCTTTTCCAAGAAAAACGCAACGCACTCTAAGGTGAGTATACATGACCCATTTTCTATTTTATCATATTTTGGGTGCTGAATGCATTTCTATATCAAACACACTATGTTAAACATTTTTGCACCCTCAATCCACATTTCATGTGAATCTATTTGACTCATGTTAATCACGTTATGCTACTGTTAAACATTTATGACTGTGTGTTCATTAACTTTGTAAGCCTCCCCTAACAATGGCAGCGCTGTAGGTTGAGAAACGCCCCTCCCATAATATTATGGGTATTGTTAGGTTTATTCTATGTTACTCATTTACCACCCTTCTAGGGTTAGGCTATGTTAATTGCGTTAAACTTTGGTTTGAACACATAGATATCATCGTTACGAGTATAACTGTTAATATGAAATCATGTAGTCACGTGGATTTGAGCATGTTAAACTATTTCAAACATATTATACTATATTCAAACTTGTATACTCGCCAACATGTTTTGTTGACTTTATTTTAAATGCATACTGCAGGATGAGGAAGTCAAGATTTGAAGAAATGAATAGGATGGCCTAGAAACCCACTTATGAAATAAACTATGTTTAATGTTTGTTATTTCCTTTTATGACAATGTATGAAACTTTGCAATTTTAATAAATGAAATTTAATTATATTGTCACATGTAGTGTTATGATGTTTTGAGCAATTTGTTCGTCTCATCCCGATGTTTCCGCCATCGGTTGGGGTGTGACACTCACTCATTTCATATCTGATTCACTCGATTCTTTTTCCTACTTCTTTGTATTGATCTTAGCTACGTTTCCATTGGTTTTCCATGGAAAACCAGGCCCTGGAATGTCACACCCCGACCGCGTTAAAACAACAAACCGTGGCGGAAACGTCGGGGAGTGTCGTAACAGAATCATTATTTCATAACACATGAAATTTAAAGTTTGGTTTCATTAATTAAAATGTTTACATTGTCTAGGAATCATTGTTTCATAACACATGAAATTTAAACCAGCGGCGTATCCACCATGCTTTTTTCATATTACACACGCCTCGTTATTTAAATCACTTACCAAATAAACCACCAAAAATGTCTTGTCCATCCAATGTCAAATGTTATGCACAAACAATGTATAATGTCACAATGTTAGGTATAAACTATGCCTTCTATAATCAAATGTCAGATAACAACCAATCTCTTGTATGGTGAATAAAAGTCTTTACTCAAACCATAGGTATAATTTCATGTATAATCAAATGTCATGTGAAAACCGTGTACGAAGTATGCTAAGTAAACATACATAGTAGAAATGTAATGTAAATCAAAGTGTACATATGCTGAGTAAACATATGCAACAAAATGTTTATGAAATCAATGTGCTAGCATGCTTAGTCAACATACATAGCAAAGCATAAATAAAATCATGTACTATATGCGTACTAATGAACATAGCAAGTATATGTGATGAAAGCACGAAAGTAACAAGTAGGCACATGTGTGTCACCCCAAAATATTTGAAAACAGTAAAAGAGGGGACTATGTACTCACTTGATATTGCTTAATAGTCTTGAAATAACAACCAAGTAACGCTCGAAGGATCACATAATCAAACGGCACCTAATATAGGTAATTATGTTAATAAACCGGACCTAAATCGGAAGATCGGATAGAATGAGGTCTCGTAAACCAAATGAGTATTGAAACTCATATGATATGGTTTAACAAAGCCTAAATTCTAAGTTGGAACCTATCCTCAGCGCTTATGACCCTTTACGACTCGTTAAGGTAGTTTACGCTACTTTAACTCGCCGTTCGCGCAAAAGCGCGTTCGGACCGCCTAACTAGTCCTATGACAAGTATTATATGCCTTAACATATCTAATAACATTGCATAATCAGTTTAGATGTCAAAATTTAGGTTAGTTATGCTTAAAATGAAATTATGGGTAAAAAGGGCATTTTGGTCATTTTCCTAAGGCATATAAACTACCTATCATACAACTAACTAAACGAAGTGACCATAAGGTATAACCTCGGAAGGTTATTCCCTATGCAACTATGGTCACAAATTATGTTTGGTCGGATCCTAATGATCGGCCAAACGGGTCGGGTTCGAAAGTCTAAGCGGTTGTTTAGACCGCTTATCTTACGACCCTAAATAAGCACTAAACTAAAAGTGACGAGTTAAACATGTTAAAACATATTTAACTAAGTTAGAAAACTGATTTGATATCAAAACAAAGTGTTTTAATACCCGAAAATAGTTCCGTCGCAAAATGCGCATAGATACGCATTTTGATCGAAACTTTGACTCGTCACTTCAACTAATCAACGTGGTAAAATCAGTAGGTATAATCGCAAGGGATTATAACCATCGTGATTACGCTCACGTTGCAAAGTTCAATTGAACTTTAATTTGACCAATTCGTGGTCAAAACCGAAAGTCAAACGGTAGTCAAACTGTTTGACTTTCAGCTTGTTATGGCTGAAAATAAAGAACTAGCCATAAAAGAAGACTTACAAAGCTCTAATGGCTGAAAGAGATGGACTAGAACTCAGATCGGTGGCTTCCAAACATGGAAACCTCCACTTAGAGTTCAAAAGATGGAATGAGCAATGAAATGGGCAGAAATGGAGGGTATTTATAGTGTTTTTGAAGCTACAAGATGGTGCCATGTGGCTTATGTGTTGCCCAAGCAAGTATGAGATGATTACAAGTGTGTGGACAAGATTAAAACCCTCAATTACCATTAAAATTACCTACAATAATGAAAAATAGCTTAGAAATACTGTGCAGCAGCTGAAATGAAGCTGTTGTCGAATTTGAGGCGTCGCGTGACGTGAGGACAAGGCTGCCAGTTTCAGAATTTTACATATTCAGTCTCTGCACACTCTTAAGTGTATTTTCGATGCGTTTAACCGCCATTAAGCCATTTTCAAGGCTCTACAAGGACATTAAAGTATAGGGGACTTGAAATATGCTTGGAAATATCTCGGATGTCGGTTCGTTTGGTCGTATGGTCACGTTATTCGGTTAATTACGACGAAACTCGAACGGGCGCGAAATCGATCCAAATTATGCGACGAGTGGTATTTTTGCATTCCAATCACTAAAATAAAATATTTTAATGATTACAAAAATTTGTGGATGTCCGGATATGTTCAGAACGTAAGATATGCACGTAAATGCAAACTTATGCACTTTTTGACGCTTTTAGTCCCTATTGATCAAATAAGCATATTTTCTCACACCAAACCCCTCAAAGCTTATTTCTAAGCTATGTAAAGGATATTTAGAGTATGTTTAGCTTATGATCATGTTCCGGAGTGTACGTTGTCATACGAAACGAAAGACTTTTGCAGTTTGATGCAAATAGTCCCTGTAGTCGAATAAACTTGTTTTTGCCACACCAAACCCTTTAAAACTTATTTCTAAGTTATGTAAAGGCTATTTAAGGTATGTTAAGCTTATGTAATTATTCCGGAGTGTTTATCACGTTAAACTGATTATGTTTACGTATCAGTTTGCGAATAACTTTCCAGAAAGTGTTTAAGGGTTTGAATTTGAACAAGGATTGTTATTGTGCAAGTATCATAGATAATTACACAATCCAGAAATAAAATACAAGGTTTTGTTTCCTATGAAATTTTTCGAGATTGGTTAGTGATAACTGTAGGCACAGTTGTCATAGTCTTCCCTACTTTAGGAAATTTCGTCCTGAAATTTATTCGTAGGAGTCTGTTTAAGTAAATATCTTGCGCGGAATCTAGAGTTTCAGCTATCTTCATAGAATAACTTCTTTAAGGATCTCCATGTAAGGCATAACTTTATTATTCCCTAATGGATGCTTCCTTAGATAATGCAGGAAGTGGGAATGAGGGATTCTGTTAATGGTAAAACTAAATCAATCAATAGTACTTGTAAGTATCCTTTAAGAATCTAATTATTTAAAACAGAAGGGTCTTGTAAGGATTTGTATTTCATTTTCCTTAGTGGATATTCTTCAGAAGCGAAAATGGACGGATAGTTCATTTTCCTCAGTGGATATTTCATCGGAAATGATTTTTTATGAACATGGTTCACGAATAGATTATTCATTTCCCTCAGTGGATATTTCTTTCGGAAGCGGAAAATGAGTAGCTAGTTCATTTTTCCTCAGTGGATACTTCATTAGAAACGGAAATAAATTAGACAACTTTTGTTTCTTGTTTAAGTTAACACATGACAAAACTTGCTGTGGTTTCTGTGCACTAAATTCCATAATTATGTATGCATCCATAATTACGTAATTACTTGCGTAGTCCGCATAGTTTGTTTTATAATGTGTAGGAGATATTATCAAACAACAACCTCGTGAAAATTTTGACTAGATCAACACATAACACATAAACACAAAATCACATAATCACATAATTGTCGAATTGGTTATCAACTTGTTATCAGTTTGTTATTAACCTGTTATTAATCTTGTTATCATTTGTTATTAACTTTTCATTGATTTGTTTATATGCATTTAAAGTATACCAGGAATCCAATCAAATGGATTTCAATTAGTACTTTAAATATTCACAAGGATCTAACTATGAAAATATGAGGATCCTCTAAGGATTTTGGAATTTGAGTAGCGAGAAATTGTTTCGGAACCCTTGTACTAGGTGGGCTAAGTCGACACGTGAAGTGAAATGTTTACGAAGTCAAGGGGCTGGATATGCTAAGTCAATATATGAAGCAGAATGTTTTTGGAAATTGTGTACTACGTATGTTAAGTCAACATACGAGCAGAGTGTTCTTGAAAACGGGGTTCTTTGGAAATGTGTTTAATGTTTTTGAAACCTTACGTAATGCTTTTGAAATCATGTGGTAGGTGTATTAGGTAAATATGTTTATAAAATGTTTTAAAACCATGTGAGATGGTTTTGAAATCATGTATAAGATTTTTGAAAACATGGATAATGTTATTGAAATTATGCACTTGGTATATTAAGTAAATATACTATGTTAAAATGTTTTTAAACCATATGAAATGTCTTTGAAATCATGAAGGATGTTTTGAAAACATATACTATGTATATTGTTATGAAAACAAGAATGTAATGATATGTACATAGACATATCGCATAAGACTATTGAAGGACTTATGAAAAGTAACCCTTAGATTTCCAAACAAGGATTTAAAGTGGTACTTTGAGTATTCGTCCAGAGTTGTAACTTGTATCTTGTACTTTGTTTCTTAGAAGGAAACGAGTACTTAGGATTTTCGTGGAGATCACGAGCGATCAAGAACTACTTGAATAGTTTGATTTGCAAGGAATATGGTCCCTTGGTATCGGTATCGTAGGGGTATGTAATATATATGTGTAACCGCATTTGTTTTCGTACATCGTAATGCAAATAAAGATTTATTTAAAAACAAAAATTGTTGTTACATAGTCTTGGATAAGAAAAGAAGTAAAACACAAAGTTAAATCGTTTCTAAGCAGCATCGTCTTCCAATTAGCCAAATGCTCATCCACGGGCTTCATTTGCATTATTAAGCCTTAGGCAATTGTTTCTGAAATGGCCCATCTTGCCACAGTTGTAGCAAGAACCTGGTGGAAAACGAGCTTGTGCAGGGTTGTTATCAACTTGATTTTGTGCAGCTTGGCAAACCCTAGCTGTATGACCAACACGTCGACGTCCACAATTTAGGCATTTGCAGCATTGTACATTAGCGTGATGATGAAGGTTACATTGGTTGCACAGAGGTGCAGTTCCATTGTATGGCTTCTTAGCAGGGGGTTGAGCTGGTTGGTTAGGGACAGCTTGATTGTTTTGAGTAACCACAGCGAAGTTCTGGGAAGCCTTACGCTTCTTTGACTTCTTGGAGGATTCAGTCTGCTTATCCTTTGGTTTTATCTCATCAGTTGGTTTCTTGTCGCCCTTTCGGAAAAGTTTACCCTTCCTGATCTGAGATTCAGTCAGGTTAGCGGATAATTCGATGACCTGTCTGACTGTGGTAGGGTTGCTACCAGTAACAATGTCCTGAACTGGGTCAGGGAGGCCATCAATGTATTTTTCAATTGCCTTATCCAAAGGCGTAACCATGGTAGGACATAACAGACTTGGTTCTTCATAATGGACAGTGTAGGCTCGATGTTCACCGCTGGTTTTCTTAAGATCGTCGAATTCCCTTTCCAGTGCCCTGAGTTCATGATGAGTACAGAATTCCTTCATCATTAAAGTCCGAAGCTCTTCCCAGGTTTGAGCCAATGCCACATCGGCACCCCTATCTCTCATCACACCGTTCCACCATGTTAATGCTCGTTTCTCAAAAACACTAGATGCGAATTCAACCTTTCGCTCATTTGGACACTGAACATGTCGGAATGTGCTTTCTAGACTCTCGAACCATTGTAGGAGCGTAGTTGCTCCTTGAGACCCAAAAAATTTTAGAGGTTTAGCAGAATTGAACATTTTGAAGTTACATTGAGCATTGTTATTCGCTTGGTTTATCTGAGTAATGAGGTTCGGAATCACAGCAGCAATCTGCTGAACGACTAGGGCTGCGAGGGCACCATCCTGGGTTTGATCGCGTCTAGGAGGCATTTTCTAAAAAGAACAAGGAAACATGAGAAACGAGTGAGATTGACATTTGAATAAACCAAAGTGGTATTGAAGATATCGACGAAATATAAGGAAGGCGATCATTCGTTCGCTATCTCGAACAAATAAACGACGCACAGTGACTGATCAAAGTAAATAGGTCTTTATAATGTATCGCGAAGATATGCTTTAGCCTATAAGTGGACACTCACCCCAAGAGTTCCCAAGTAAGAGTGACTGGTCCGATTATGTGGATTTGTACGAACACTCTAGCCTTAGACAGAAAACTAGGGATACAGGCACCCACCCTTCCAGATTGCACGTTTTCACATTAATAAGGCCCAAACTTTGACGTGATTTTGAAAACTTTGAAGGTTCAAAACCTTATAATAAATCATCTACGAGGAGATGATTGATTTTCAAATCGGATTTGTAATTCGTGTTCTTGTTGTGGTTGTCACCTAAAGACAGGCAACATTATTGTTTTAAGACTAAACACAAGATAACTTGTGTTAGGGTCCTAGGAAGGTTATAGTCTAGGTCAACACATCACTAATAACCTAATTCCCTATAATCATGAGCTCTGATACCAACTTTTCTGTCACACCCTGACCGCGTTAAAACAACAAACCGCGGCGAAAATGTCGGGGAGTGTTGTAACAGAATCATTGTTTATAACACATGAAGTTTAAAGTTTGGTTTCATTAATTAAAACTAGCTTAAGAACCCGTAAACTTCGCGGGTTGGTAAAAGAAATATCTTCATTATCACGAACGACATAAATATTATGATTTTATACACATTAAAACACAAACCAATATATTAGATTACAACGACAATTTAAAATAACACACAAATATATAACTTAAAATGTTGAAATAATCCTTTGAGATAAATAAACGTTCAAGTACTAATGAAATAAACTACCTTACATGACATATCTCTGACATGCATTTTTATCAAATATCACTGACATGCGTTTTTATCAAATATCACAAATAAAACCTATTGAGCCTTTTTTATGCATCTCCTCCTTAGATCAAAGAACCATTATTGGCTCTGCCCCAGTTGCAACCATGATAGCAATTGGCGTGGCTAGACCAAGTGTACAAAGACATAGAATAACCACCACTGAAATTGAGAATGTACGTGCAAAATCAAAGTAGGTGCCATTTTGAGGAAGCCAATCTTGTGGGTAAGGTCCAACAACTCCACTAAAGAACCTACACTTAGATTACATAATGTAAGAATATTTACCACAACTTTCATTTACTAAGTCAAAAGTTACATGTCTAACCATTATGAATAAATTGACATAAATTAGAGGATGAAATATTGACTGTCTAACCATCCTACTCGAAGCTATAGATCTTACTCTTTCATCAAGTGGCATGCTCCTTGGGTCAAGGTGCAATAATAAAGGGGAAGAGAAATGTCACATATCATGTCAAGTAATGTGGGAGGGGATATAGTTTTAAAAAATGTAGTTTTGACCCATTCAGCCCATTTACCATGTTTACATTTTCATTAATATTAACACTAATATAACAACATAACCCTATTTTTGTAACTAATACTTATAAAAGTAAAAAAAAAGAGAAGGTCATAATGGCCAAATTAAACAGCAAAGAAAGTCACCCGGTAGGATTTCGGTAATAAACTGGAAGAGTTTCATCCATAATTTGCTCTAACAGAGATAAAAGATCGGAGAAAAGCTATTTAGAGACCCGTGGTTACCTTAATTGTTGCCAGTTCGTCTCCGTTAACAAATGACGCTAATGTAATCATGTATCTGGGTCAGTGAGCTAACAGGTAACTCAGATGTGAAGCTCAAAAGAAAGTCGCTACTGCAAAACATCAGCAAGGTCTGGTTAGGCGCACCCGAATTTCCACCAAATTCTGAGAAATTAGATAAAACTAATAATAAAAGTCACTTATATCATATACTAAATCGCCCCTTGTCGCCCCAATATTGTTTATTTAATATTTTCCTCATATCTTCTTTGGTTACATCTTGAATGCTAGAATAGCGAAACTCCACCAAACCCTCTTATCAATCTAATTAATCCAATCATCAAATTCCAAATAACCTAATTGTAATCATCTAACAGAATTTCAATAACTTGAATGAGATTTGAAAAAATGGTAATCCAGGTTCTACATATCATCTTCCTCAAGGAAAATCCTCGAGGAAAAATAACAGCTTAAACCACAAAAAAAAAAAAAAAATCATGTAGATAACTTTAAAGAAATTAATAAAAAAAACAAACCTCAGGAAAGTATATCTCTAGTTCAGCTTCTAAGCTTCAACACCTCCACTGCTATCACCATTATTCCTACAATTACCCGTACTCTTTCCGAATAAGAAAAACTATACATAACATGTTATTTCAAACCAAAATATAATTTCAATGGGATTTGAAAAGAAATAATAAAGTTAATAACTAAAAAAATGTAACATTAATGGGATTTGAAAAGAAACAATAAGTTAATAACTAAAAAATTGTAAGACCAACGGGATTTGAAAAGAAACAATAAGTTAATAACTAAAAAAGATGGCTTAACACATGAATATATAACTTCAAATATTTAAAATAATCCTTTGAAAGAAATAAATGTTCAAGTAAGGAAATCTATCTCTCTACCCGCGGACACGTAATGTATCAAACAAAGTTACATGGGTGGCATCACACCAACATATAATATTTATTGGCGTTGAGATCATTCCTTTACTTAGGTAAATAATAAATTACAACGAACTGAAAAAAAAAAGAAATACAAAAAAAATCAAAAATCGTTAAAGATTTCTTTACACACCACGTGTGTCTTATCCACATGTCTTGCATCTTCTCTCTTCTATATCACGATTACTCGGACTTGTTTTATTTCTAAACGATCTTTGTCAGCTAAAAATCCAACCAAGCTTAGTCACTCGTCGATTCGCCGGAAAAAAAGTAGTATATACTTAAAAACTAAAAAAATAACCATCTCGGATTTTAGCTAAATCAATAAAGTTTGTTTTTATCACTTGAGATTTAACCTAGACATCTTAGAAACAACACCTTTTAGCTAATGTGAAAAACATTAAGAATGGAGTAAACTGCCATTTTGGTCCCTGAGGTTTGGCGAGTTTTGCCACTTTAGTCCAAATTTCAAACATGTTGCCATTTTGGTCCCTGTGGTTTCGTTTTGTTGCCATTTTGGTCCAAATTTCAAATTTGACCAGATTTTTCAACTTAAAACCTGGTTTTTTGTCTTTATCCTCAAGGGCATTTTAGTCATTTTAGGTTTATTATAACCTAATATTGATTAACACCATTAATATATAAACCCCACCATCACTGAAGATCCATCTTCTCAAACAACCACCACCACCACCACCACCGTCGCCCTCACCGCCTCCACCATCACCGCCGCCAGCCCCGACACTCTCACCTCCTACACCTTCACCTTCTCCTGAATCGGATTTACTGTTCTTGTGAATCACCTCCGTCAATCACCACCACCACTGAAGATCCACCACCACCACCACCGTCGCCTTCACCGCCGCCACCCCCGACACCCTCACCTCCTCCACCTTCACCTCCTCCTGAGTCGGATTTATTATTCTTATGAATCACCTCCGTCAATCACCACTACCACTGAAGATCCACCTCAGCTACGCCTTCATCTCCAAAACCACCTCAGCTACGCCGCCGCCTTCATCTCCGCCGTCGATCTGACGGAACCCCTTCATCTCCGCGGTTTCTTCACTGCTGATTTAACAGGTTATGTCGCCGATTTGATTGTCAGAGATTTTGAAGCCATCGGGTTAGGACAATTTGCTTTGGCGGTGGAATTTTGTGGCTGCTTTGAGTTATGTGAGGGTTTTGGAGGGTTTTGGGTTTGGGAGGGTTGGCGGCAGTGGGATGGTGGTGTTGGCGGTAGTGGGATGGTGGTGGCGGGGATGATGCGGTGGTGGGGGTGGGGTGGGGGTGGTGGTGGTGGTGGTGGTGCTTGTTGTTGTTGTTCTGGCAGTGGCATTATTGTTGTTCTGGCAGTGGCATTATTATATGGGCTCGGGTTCAACCATATAACAGCTATCTTCTGCAACTGATACAGTAACAATCGAGGCCCGTTTCTTCAACCTGCTTTTAAGAGAAATTACATTTAAGCCATTAGTATCACCATCACCTTCCACTAAATTTGAGTCGTAAGAATTTTCTTAAATTTGTTTCTAGATGAGAAGAACTTTTAACAAATATTCATCACATCTACATAGTTCAGAGACTAAGAGCTAAAATCAGAAAAAAAAATAACATCTAAAACCAAATATACTAATTGAATTCAAAGATAACGAATTGGACCTCCTTGAATGGTGTCGTTGCCACACCTGATGCATTTAGGTTTTTTAAGGGTTCGAAGGTTCTTTGAAGTTCTGATGATCGAACTACCCATTGCCACTGGGCTGATGTAGGTATATAAACGATTTAAAGTGTATAATAAAAACTGCAAAATAGATAGGGCTTAAATAGAGCTAAAACTAACTACAAAGAGTAGAAATAAGACACTAAAAGCAATCTCTATTTGATAAATATACATGGATGTTGGTTCATCGTAACTCACTATTAGAAGGTGGCCCTTCAGGTCAGATGTATAGGGAAAAAATTGGTCAAATATTTGGAAGTTTTATGTATCAATATACACTTCGAGTTCACTTTCAATTTGTTTGACCCGTTTCGTATTTAGCTATCTTTTTTACCCATTGAACCATTAGAAATAACACTAAACCCAAATGCACTCATTCCTACAGTTTACTTTTATATGTATTTTTACTATCAAATAATAGAAGAAATGTAAGAAAGTATTGACTTGCCTTTATGTACTTGCCCCTGTTTGATGAAGAAACCGCGTAGAATTGAAGCTAACTGCTAGCCCAAGAAATCCACCAAGTGTCATCACAACCCGGAATGTGGGCATCCTCAAAAGGGATCTGCCAGTTATTACACACATTTCTAATCATTCAAATCCATAAATCAATAAATGGAATTCGGACCACACGATTCCTTTGTTTGTCTTTATATACTGGAATATTACAAACTTCATAAAAAAATTTTCTTAGTCTCCATGCCAAGTCAAATTTTGCAATGCATGTGATTGAGATATTTATAGGAGTAGCAATAATTAAAATGCATACAATATGGTTCAACTAAAAAGTCATTTAATTAGAGGAAAATTTACGTGTGCTTTTGTTGAAGGCCTGTTAGAAAAGGCTCAATATGTAATGAAATGATTAAAAATGATACATGTATGAAACGTTCTTCAAACCTCATCAGCTCATTAAAGCCGACCAAGTTGACTCGTTTAAGAAAATTGTCCCAATGGACCTTTTTAGTAGAATTAACTCATTCGACCCGTTCAAGAGGAAAATCATAACTGAATGCACATCTGATGTAAACCTAAATTTAACTAAAGTAATAAATAAAAAAAGAGGAGATACGACTAAAACAGAAGCTTCAAGAATCTAAAATCCATTAAGACGTACAGAAAGAGAAAGACACGGGGTAACTTTTGATAGCCATATAATTTTGAACTATCAGCCAAACAACATGTTATAAGATGCTGCAGACACAACAATTAAATTATTTGAATAGTATAGCTTTGCTTAAAAACTAAAACACGCATTGTATAATTTCTTTTACATGGTAAAAACCAATACACATGCTCAGTAGTAAAATGCAAAACTGTCTCTAACTTTACCTTAGGTAATAAAATAGTTGTGTAGTAGCTTACTTTCGAGAATCCAAACTGTCTACCCATAGCATCAAAGTTGACCACAACAAATACCTAATATCAATAAGTGAACATTTATTAAATTGAAATCAAAGATTCTGACCTAATTATCATACCTCAAGTGCTAAGTTTTGCAAACCCATGTCTACTTACCATTGAAACTGAGTCCTGATGCGAACTACAGCTTTCCCTATCGGAATTCCACATCATAATACAGTGTGCGGGAGGTGCCACCGCACAGGGCCCAAAATATCTAGAGGCCCAAAATTATTTAAAATATATAAATATATATACAATTAGTGTAGAAAAGTATTAAAAAGTTCATCTAGTGGTTCAGTGGATGCGTCTTCTTTCTGTTGAATTGGCCATCCCGGGTTCGAATCTCAGGCTGGTCACTTTTCTGTACTTATTTTCTTTATCTAATGTTATGTTTTTTCTTAGGCCTCAAGGATACTGATTATAAAACAAGGGGAAAGACCCCATATAGCCATATTTAAATTTGGGCCTCAATAAATTTGTAAACTTCTCCGATTTTTTTCCTTCTCATTTAACCATTTACATAATAAACTTTACATGTTTTCTTGTTTAAATTTGTAGGTTTCTAATTTCTCATTTAACCATCTACAATATAAACTTAAAAGAACTCAATATCTTGCTCGATTTATCCTTTTTTGTATGAAAAGATTCGTGTTGCCAAATTAGTTTGAATATGTTTAAACATATTACAGTTCTTTTTGATTTAAGGATTCAAGTGTTAGTTATTTTTGCTTATCCAGAGAGTATTGAAACTAATGTTATGTGTATTAATTTATTTGTAACATAAAAATAGGATTTATTGTTTTTAATCGATACTAGCATTCACTCTATGAACATGGATAACTATGATACATGAAATATAGAGAAGAAATGGCATGAATTATATAAATACTTTATCTAGAGCTTTATTTTGAAAATGCTAAAAAAGGCTCACGATTCGCTTAAGTAAGTAATTTTGTTCATTTTGCTACACTACTTTTGTTTTGTTTATTTTACAATAATTATCATCGTATTGTGGGTTTTTTTATATATGATTAATGGGTTTATATTATAGGAAAGAGGCCCAAAGTTTTTGTCTCGCACGGGGCCCAAAACTTTTTTATCATTTTCGGAGACGGCCCTGTAATACACACACTTACTTTCATATCAAAGAACCCGATAATTCACACAAATTAGACAAACACACAGTTTTTTTGTAGTTGGTTAACTTACAGTTGTACATTTAACACCTTGATCGCCATAAAACAACAGATGATGTAGCATACATTCAGATTTCAAAAAACAGTTATGCGAAGGAAGGATTGATTGCCGATATCTCATTTCTATCACCACCAATCTACTCGGAATAAACATATATAGGAGCCAATCAGCTGTTGGACGCCAATCAAAACACTAAACCGCTGCCGTGAAACCACCTATGGTCACAGGAATCATGTTAGATGTAACTGGATGTCACTGACTCAATCGAAAGATCGGTATCAAAAACCTACCTTGTTTGCCTCAGCCCTCTTCTGCTCAATGTCCTTCGACTTGTACCGCAATAACTCTAGCAAACGGCCAGAAGAAGTTATGGCCGATCGATGCCAGGAAAGGATCCCGATCTCTCTCTCTCTCTCTCTTTCTCATCGTGTCCTTTTCTTTCTCTCATCGTGTCCTCTCTCTATTCTAGCTTCACTTCTCTCTCTCAAACTGTTCTACTCTTCAAGTTGTGTAAATTTGGTTAATGTCTGGTTTCTAAAAAGAGGAGCCACATGGATCTGGTGATAACGTGTGGCAATCACTATTCATTTCAAGTTGCTTATCATCAGATATTAATACCTAATATGGATCTGCTGATAACGTGTGGCAATCACTATTCATTTCAAGTTGCTTATTATCATATATTAATAATAATAATATTAATACCTAATAATGAGTACCTACAACCCTTTATGCAATTGTTACATTGCAAAAGTCACAATTAACTCAGAAAGTGCCCCATATCTAGTATTATCCCCAGATTAATTCGAACAAAAGCATAAGTTACAATCATACACATACAAATATTCACTGTTGAAAACTAAATTCATGAGTAGTGCTTACATGTTATGTGTAACTATAGTGAAATGGAGTTCCAAGTGACAACTAAAACTAACATCCTCGACCATTGGGTCGTAATCACTTGTTTTAGGGTTCCTATATGAAGCGATGAGCACCCCTTTTCCTAGATGTTTGATTGAGCGAAAGCATATACTTTAATAAAAAACAGAGTTCAACATCAAAAACTATGCAAAGAACTGCCCCGTACTGTAACAAAAAACGATTGAGCGAGAGCATACTCACGCAAAACACCGCAAACTTATGCCAAAATTGTATTTATAAACAATTTAAGTTCAACATTACCTGAGTCACGTAGACTAACGCTACGCTTATGCGGCAGCGGGTGCGCCAACACATCTTTCGCCTCATGAGCATTTCTCTTCAGCAAATTAGTATAAGGTTGTTTACCCTGCATGTGTGCCAAGTAATTCTACACATTATTATGTATCTATCAACACTCGAGGGATCACACACATTGACATTCTCTCTACCCCTAAGTTCCACCCTCGTGGCAAAATCATCTTAATGTGAAAGATTTGGAGTTCAAGATTCTATTAAAAAAGTGATTAAATGGATCTTTTATCACACTATAAACATGGGTATGAAATCATAACAGATGATAACATTATTTTTATAAGAAGAAATAAATAAAATAATACGAACCGTTGACCAAACCAATTTTAGAAATGCAAAGAAATCAACATAAAGAAACGGTGAGAAGGCGAGAAACCATGCTCTTGACATCAACCTTACAGCCAGAAATAGGATTTTAGGGACATTGACAACAGATATAGGCACAACACTATAAATTTACACTTTAAACGGATGAATTAACACTAATTCAGATAGTAAACAAACTTACAAACATGCTGTAATATCTAATATATTCTTCTCGTATCTAAACATTGCCTTATATTTGATGCTCACAAAATTGATATGTTATCAGAAAACTCCAACTAAACATAAAAACTGACAGAACTAAATGCATAAAATGATGATCAACTTCAAATTACACAAATCAAACAGTAAAACCTGAAGCAATTGAATCAACAAAAATGCAAATTGAACAATGGTTGACAGAACAACCTCAGCGAGAGTGATGTACAGATGACGAATTTTGAGAAGCCAGTTTTTTTGAAGCATGGCCTTGAGTTATCTCCATGAATTGCTGCTACACATTTTCTTCTTGATTCAGTCCTCCATTATCAGAACCCTAAACCTAATTTCTAACAAAAATTAGGATCATGAGAAAGGATAGGTACCAAGAAAGGCCCTTAGCAAGCAGCTAACAGACCCAAACAACAGAGAAAAACAAAAATAAAACACAATCAAAATCTTAATGTTGAGGAAAGGCCAATCAAGTTTAAGGTTAGAGAGTACCTGTTGGATCCGGATCTTAATCTCTCTCTCTCTCAAGCTTCAAACTTTTCTGAAGATTATAGGGTTTCTCAATGGACGGCTGAAAGGAAGGAGAGTAACCAACATCACAAGTTTCATAGGATTGTAAGATTAAAAGCTTGATTAATCGATATAAAAAACAATAAACATACCTGGATTCAATTCCACTGGTTACAATTTAGGGTTTCCAATAATCACTTTGATGAGAATCGCCCTACTAGAGATTAAGTGTTTCGAATAAAATCGCAGATGTATGAAATCGCTAGAGAATCACCTCAGCTATATGATAATTAGGGTTTTGAATGATACGATGAAAAGCGTGTCTAAGAAGCCACGTGAAAGGAAAATATAGGAAAAGAGTTTGGCGCCCATGAGGAATTCTCTGGCCTAAGAGGGTGTCTAAATCAACAAAATGATTGGCTAAGAATATGTCATGTGGCTAAGGAGAATTCTTTTAGTATAGTAGATAGATGTTTACATTGTCTAGGAATTTGCAGAAACATAACATGAATTAAACCGTCTTTCATAGTTTTAAGTCACTAAGGCCCAGGTCCGCCTAAGTGTATCACGAACATTATCATGCAATAGCTCCTGAAACACATGTGAAAATAGGTACGTCAGCATAAAAATGCCTGTGAGATACATAGGTTTTTGTTGATGAAGGATTCATGACTTGTATGTTAAAAGAAGTGTTTAACAAAAAGGTAGTCATGAATCTTGTAAAATGTTTTCTTTTATAAAATCATGTGAAAATCAATAAGATAATCAATTGATATAAAAGAAAGATGTATGGTTAAATAATTAACCAATGAAAAACGAGTTTGTATAAAATATGTCATTAGTAAAACAGTGTCTTGTAAACAATATGTCGAGTCTTTGTATAAAATGTATCATGTCTTTGTTTCAGTCAAAGTGGTTTAGATAACGCTACGATATGTAATATCATAAAAGCACTTATATATAGGAAGTACCAGCAGCGTATCCACTGATGTGTGTAAAATGCAACATATAAAACACATCAATTAAGGCATAAAACTAACCCTTTTTAAGTACTAATGTTGGAAGAAGAGTGTTTTTGTCTTCCTTTTGTATTTTCAGGATGAAATGAGCTCAAAATCACAAAAGAAGCAAAAAGACCACTAATTCTACCATAAATACAAGAAAAGGAACAAAAGTAGACTGCCCGGACCCTCAACGGCACCTCCCAAAGCAAAAAGAAAGAAACAGAGTCTGAACACGCCCCGTGTCCAGCGAACACGGGGGCGTGCCCAGGAAGCAGCAGAAAAGACAAACCAGTAGAAGCTTCCATTGCCCACCACGGGGCCGTGTCCAGCGAGCATGGGGGCGTGGTGAAAGTACAGCAGGCGCATTAATTGTAATTCGCAATTACAATTAATGAGGAGAGAGAGTGTCAGGCGGGCACGGGGCCGTGTCCAGCGGACACGGGGCCGTGTCCAGCCTTCTGTTCAGCCTATAAATAGAGGAGCTTGGCTTCATTCTCTCTCATCCCTTGGCACACCACCTCTCTCACACCTCATCCACCACCCACCACCACCATAACACCATCATCCACCACCATCATCCATTGTCCATCGTAGAGTGTGTGAGTCGTCTCGGGATCCAAGATTGATCGTAAGAGTTCTTGACAATCAAGGCCATGTTTGCCTAAGTCTCTTACATCACTTGGTGAAGACAAGTGTTTAGTATAATACTTTTTATTTTTAATCTTTTGCACTTTTTATTTGGTTTTGTATTAATGACTTTAATAACTAGTTACTTATGTTGAAGGTGATCTTTCCTTATCGTTTGTCCGTGGTGTCTTGGCATTATTTTACTGTCTATATAAAATAAAAGATTTTCACCATTCATATCTCCACGGTCTATATGGAGGTATGTTGGCTACCTGGTCGGGGGTTAAGGGAACGGTTTGGTAAGGGTCTTGCCCTTGTTCAGCGTTTAGAGGTCCTGCTTGGGACCTGGGTCAAATTTAGTAGGATCTCCTTCAATGCCCATAGGTATTGGATGGCGGGGATCCAAACTCTTTGACCCCCTCATAAGTTAACTACTATTAATACTATAACCCGGCTATTTAGGACTGTATCCCTGCTGACTCAGACTACTATGCCGAGGGTAACGTCACCGCCAAAAGCGGGGCCTACCACAATTTGCATTAATAACTTAATTCATTATCTTTCAATAATCCGACCCTTTAGGATTGTATCCTTGCTGACTCAAACTACTGGGTTGAGGGTAACGTCGCCTTCAAAAGAGGGGCCTACTACAATAACTAAGATAATCTCTTAAACAAGTGCAAAAGTGCGAAAATAATCAAAGGTTATACTAATACACGTGTCGGATCCAAGTGATTCATCTTGTCTATCTGTTTTTATTTTATTTTTATTTTCAGCATTTAGTTAGTTTTTATTTTTCTTAGTTTAAAATATTTTTCTAACCTTTTGATTTGATTAGACGTTGAGGATAAACCGGTATTAAAAGCTCTTGTGTCCTTGGACGACCTCGGTATCTTACCAACACTATACTACGTCCACGATGGGTGCACTTGCCCATATGTGTGTTTAGTGTTAGTGAGTATCGTGTTTTATAAATTTAAAACTTGGCTAAAAGTGTAAAAAGGGCTTAAATATACATCTAAAATATACTACACTTCACGCACATTAAGTTTTTGGCGCCGCTGCCGGGGACACAAGGATTTTAAGAAAGTTAGGAATCGACGGCCTAATCATATTTTTATTTTTCTTTAATTTTTAGGATTTTTTTTCTTAGATTTTTAGCTTCTGCAGAGCTCAACACGGGGCCGTGCCTGCTGAACACGCCCCGTGCTCAATCATTGGAACTGGCAATCCTGTTTTAAGTCAGACAGTAGGCTGAACACGGGGCCGTGTCCACTCAACACGCCCCCGTGCCCAAGGTTCAGTTACTGAAAACAGAACCGTTAGATCCCGGCGGTTAGTAATTTCTGACACAAACATGAGTGATAGTAATTCTTTTTACTTTCGGCACTCTTATGGTTTGTGGTGTCGAATATGTGGAGGCGAACATGAGGAATTAAAATGTTTTTTCCTCACTTATAGGCCCCACTATATAGACCCACCGATTCCTTGTAACCTTAAGAGAGGCGAAAGTAAAAATAAGCACTATTTCTCCCTCGAATGCGCCCAGCCAGATATTCTAGGAGAAATGCTCCTTGACGAGCTATTTCAACTAGAAGAACTACTTCTCAATTGGTCAAAAGAACTTAGGAAGGATTTTTTAGATCCATCTCAAGATGATGACCATGAGGAAATGTTGGAACCACATTCCGACAACCTCGTTGCTCCCGAAAATACCTTCTTACCTAGAAAAGACGCGGACGATAGTCGTCCCTGTGTCGATTGTGCCGTGAAGGACTCCCCATCGACTTCGTTCGATGCATACATAGACCTGAGCGATTCGGCATACTCCTTCTTTAACGAGAGCCCGGGAAAGGGTTGGACTTGTCCACCTAGAATGAAAATAGGAATTACCCTCACCGACAACCTCTTGCGTTCTCGCCTTAGTATAGGACAATTAAGGTATCTTAGGCACTTTGGGGTTGTTCCAACAAGTCAAGAGCCACCCGATATAGATTAGCTCCTTAGCAAAGACAAAACTTCATAAGACAGCTTTCCGACACGGGGCCGTGCCCGGCCAACACGCCCCCGTGTCCACCAAAAGATTCCCCTCTGATCAGAACGTCAGAATACGGACAAACTGTGTCAGAATTTCATCTGCACACGGGGCCGTGTCCAGCGGACACGGGGCCGTGTCCAGCAGGCTGTCATTTTCTATAAATGCAGCCAAAAATCCTGCACATTTGGACCAACTTGGGGACAGAGATTTGAAGGAATCTTCTCTCAAACAATCCTAGGTAAGTCTAAAAGAAGTTTCCAACAACCCATCTTGTCCTTTCCTCTTCTAGACATTTCCTTCTTCTTCATCTTTCTTCAAGAACTACCATGAAAAGTTTGAATTTTCAATCTTTGTGGTAGGGAACAATGAGTGTTGATCATAGAATCTTGGTAAAAACATGTTATGTAACACTGTTTAAAGTTATTTACTGTCAAAAGGCTTGCATAAACTCAGAAAATAACTTAAAAACCCAAGATTCCTTGCTCCAAAATTCTGCAGAAAGATGAACACGGGGCCGTGCTCAATGAGCACGGGGCCGTGTCCAGAAACTGTTTCGTCATATAAACTGCTTTTGGTTTATTTTTCGTAGAATGGCGAGTGAAAACAGCGAAACATCATCCGTTCATTCCTCAAACAGCCGAAGGGGAAGGAGGCCTTCCGTTGAAGCTACACTTGTACACTACGTGATAGCGCTAAGGGAAGCTCTCGACGAAATGACGTCAGTGGAGGAGGTCCTTATTGACCGTATTAACGATCTTACAATGGGACTTGAAAGCAGCTTCCAAGAAATTAACCTTTTGCACCAAAGGTTAAACATTTTGGTAGCACCCCCTATGGAACCAGTCCTCCCACAACAAGACTGGAACTTAGCACTCGGTGTTAACAACCCTACCGGGTGGGGAGACTTTCCCGCAGATCCTCCTATGGAAAACCCACAAGAAGTTCCAGCGGAAGTTGAAACTCCTCAAACCAATGCAAGCGAACCCTCTTTTCTCCTTCCAAGGGAGGTAGAGGAGTGGCTTGCCGACATATGAGGAGAACCGCACTCGAAAGTAGGAATTCTACAAAGCCTTATCTAACCAAGACTAGTATCTTCTTGGAAATTTTGCTAAATTAAAATAAAACGTAGGGCTAGAACTCCATAAGTTTAATATCTATATAACTTTTATCTTTATGTAATGTCTCTCTATGATTTGCAATGTTATGATGGTTTTTATGATTGATGGTTGTTTTGAGAATAAAACACACTCATGGTGGTAATGGATGAAAAAGGGAACGAGAAAAATGGAACCATGCACGAAGAACAGAGCAACCCGACAAAAATCTCCATCACAGAAGGCTCAACACGGGCCGTGCCCAACCAACACGGCCCCGTGCTGAGCCCCTGCAGAAAAATCACCCAGTTCAGGTAACTGGACACGGGCCGTGTTCAGCGGACACGCCCCCGTGTCCAGGCTTCTGTTTCAATTCTATAATTTTTGTTACTGGCACTTGACCACGGGGCCGTGCCCGGTGAACACGGGGCCGTGTCCAGGATGCCAGTAACAAAAATCTTTGCTTTTTAACACACTTTTATACATTCTAATCAACCAAAAACTTTATTTTTGGACACATTGAGGACAATGTGTAACTTAAGTGTGGGGGGGATGCTAAAATCTTGAAATTTTGCAAAATCCTAAACACAAGCCTTACACAAAACTCTATTGGAACCGCTAAACACCCCAAATTTTTTTCAAAAACTTTTTCAATTTTTTTTTTTATTATTTACTTGTCTTAGTTTAAGTTGGGAATAATAAGTTCTAAAAAGGTTATATTTTTACAAGTTTACAACCGATAGCGTCGTGATAAAAAAAGGAACCAACATAAGAAAATTATGAAACGCCATAACAAGTCTAGTTTAAAATTCGATTATATATGCTTGGTCACATTAAAAAAACCCATTCCCACAAAAGTGAGTTTTGAGCCTTTATTGAGCATAAAAATACACATATTTAGATTAAATGCTCATTTTTCGTTTCTTGTGTGAATAGCCGCTCGGTCCTTACAAATCTAGAACTTGCCACGATGATACATTCCCGGTCCTTACCAACTTAAACCCAAGTAAGTAAACGATGGAGGCATTAGGACTAACCATTTTTCTTTCAAAACCATTATTTTTCATTTTTTTTTACCTACCCAAAATCCCCCTAGAAAACCCCTTTGAGCCTAAACCTTTCATTTCATTACCCCAAAACCCTTTTTACCCACCAAAAAACCTTTTTATTTATTTTTTTTTTAGTAACAAGTTCGCTTTTTCGTAAACTCACCTTTTTATGTGACGAAAAAAAAAAATATGATGATGAAGTCAAAAACAAACAAAAGCTATAAAAAGCTTGTTTGAGAAATACTTCAAAAATAATAGGTCACTAAAAACAAGGTACTTTACGAAAACCGACACTTGCTACGATTTTCGCTCTTTTTACTAACCACTAACCAACAACCCACCTTTAAACCCAAGCCTTCACCCAAAAAGTCCTCTTGATATTTACAAAGGTAAAAAGTTAAAAAGGAGGAGGATTGATTGCTTGGCAAGCCTATGGAAAGACGTAAGTTCCGTGCCGCTCTCGAGTGATTCACTAAAATATACACCTTCGGCCGAGTGTTGAGTGATCTCCCGTGAGGTATGTGAACTTGTATATAAATGGAATTTTAATAAGGCATGCTATGCCCAAATAAGTAATTTATCTTATGAAAAGTTCAAAATAAATCATAACGAATAGGATTGTAAATAAATAAAAATAAAGCCTATAAAAACCTTGGATTCCCGACACTCTAGGACAAGCTAAAAAACTTCTCTTCTACCTATTCCATTTGGGAGTGTAAGCCACATATAAAGAGTTTTGCTTGAGGACAAGCAAAAGTTCAAGTGTGGGGGTATTTGATGTGTGTAAAATGCAACATATAAAACACATCAATTAAGGCATAAAACTAACCCTTTTTAAGTACTAATGTTGGAAAAAGAGTGTTTTTGTCTTCCTTTTGTATTTTCAGGATGAAATGAGCTCAAAATCACAAAAGAAGCAAAAAGACCACTAATTCTACCATAAATACAAGAAAAGGAACAAAAGTAGACTGCCCGGACCCTCAACTGTGACAACTCAAATTTCCAAGATTTCTATTTCACATTTATTGCACGTTCTTGTATTATTTAGTTGAACGATTTCGCAATTAGATGCTATGGAAATTGTATATGTGTTGATACAATGAAGTGTGTTGTGAGACGTTGCATCATTATGTGTTAATTGTGATAAACTTGTCAAATGTGTAAACTTGGTGGTGGAACTATGAAACAGTTATGAGATGGTGTGCATTTGTAAATTATAATACTTAGGGATGTAGATGGTAATTAGTGAAATCCTAGATACTTAACCCTAATCTCATTTCTCTAATCATTTACACACAAATCCAAAGCACGTACTTGTAACTCTCTAATCCTCTAAGCAAGCATCATCACCAAATCATTTGGCACAAGAAAATCATCACTCTTGATTACTCTTTCTCTAGGATCATCACAAGGTAATTGTTTAATCATTGTTGTGATTAATTGTTGATTGTTTGATTGTTTTCAATTCTTGATTCTTGTGAATTCTTGTAAACCCTAGTCTCTATATAATACTCCTGTGTTTTTGATTGAGGTTGATTATTATAATGTGAAGATGATTAATCATATAATCAATTGCCTGATGATTTTGATGCGTAATGTGTAGACATAAAGATTGTTGTTTTGATCGGCTTAATGCAAACGTATGAACCTAGGGTTTTTGATCGTATGAATGAAAGATGTAACTGACGTTTGATTCTGTGCAAATTGAAGTTCACGTATGAAACTGTCTGAGTTTAGTGATATTGTTAATGTCCGAGTTTGATAACACACATGTCTGAGTTTATTCACAGCATCTAGTCCGAATTTGTTATATGAATGCTTATTGTCTGAGTTTAATAAATTGATATGTTAATCCGAGTATGGAATAAGATAGTCTGAGTTTGTTGATTGAATAAGGACCGAGTTTGTTGATTGAATAAGGACCGAGTTTAATGAATTAATAATGGTCCGAGTTTATCAAAACCACATAGGGTCCGAGTTTATTAAAATCACATAGGGTCCGAGTTTAAGGTGATAATCACCATGTCCGAGTTTAAGGTGAGAGTCACCTTGTCCGAGTTTAATACAAGCATGATGGACCGAACTTTATTAACTTGTGCAAGGTCTGAGTTTATGTAAGATCATCAAGTCCGAGTATAAGGAACTCCTTTGGCCCGAGTTTAAAGAGCCCTTGGTCCGAGTTTGTTATAGGGATGAAGTCCGACTTTAAAATGTAATTGTATAATGTCCGAACATTGAACCTTGCATGATGTCCGAGTTTTATATAAGTTATATGAGGTCCGAATGTGTACAAAGAGTGCCTCTTGGTCCGAGTTTCAGGATACTTTGTTAAGTTATTTTGGATTTTGGTCACTGTAATGTTACAAGAATGCATGGGCTTGCATATTCATCAAATTCATATGTTAATTAGTTGTTGGTGGACTGCACGCAATAATTAAACATACACCTATGTTTTGTTGTATATATGAATCTAGTTAGGCAGTGTTATAATAGAAGCGTGCATTAAGAAATTATGCTTGCATGTATTTCGTCAACTTGCTGTGTGTCGGGTGTAACACGGATTTGTGATGCGAGTGGTTTGTGAACCAACTATGTGTATACAAACAGAATTTGATTTGTTAACATGTGACGTTATGATATATGGCTTGCGATGTGAAAATGTATGTACATAACTCGGATATTCGCTGTAAATCATATGATTATATGTGCCAAGCTTGCTCATACTTGCGTGATAAAGATAGGTGATTTATGTGTGTAAGTAACTGACTGGTACTGAAACTATAATAGGATTGGATTGATCAAACTGCGAACACATACTTTAATCTTACCGAGCAAACCAAGGTGAGTTCACACTCCTACTAAGGCATGGGATTCCCGGGTCGTGGGAATGGGATAAAGGTTACCATTGACTAAGAACGTATATATGCTTTTCCTAGACTATCACCTACCATGGTCCTCGGATGTCAGGACGGTTCCGTAGGTTAGGATAACACCTACGTGGTCATATGCCAATTACTGCCTCGGATGTCAGGCACGCACGTAAAACCTACGTGTACGCATTACTTACTTCTATCCTCGGTTGTGAAGGATACGTGCGTAAAACCTACGCACACCCCATACGCGCTACTGTTCTCGAACGAAGAACAGGGATGATACGAGTAGTTGATACGAATAGTCTAGTGGTCACATAACATGGGAAGCCCCCACCTGTATAACTTACTATTGGCCCAGTAGAGCCACCCGTTACTTACTGTTACGCACTTACTTACTGTGAACTCGCTCAACTAGTTTGTTGATCATTCTGTTACATGCCTTGCAGATCGTTAGGTACTTGGAGCTTGCACTGGAGAAGCGGGTCGTTGTGGACAAGGATCGTGGTTTCTACGTTGAACTATTATGACATTTAAAACTATTAACTATTGTTGGATTATTTACTATGCTTCCGCTACATTTTGAAACTATGGTTATGTTTTGAACACCTATCGTATTGGATGGATGGTTTACATTTATTTCACTTAATATTAATTACATGTTCAATATGATTGGTGGCTTGATCCTGGTCAGTCACGCTCCCAAGCGGTGATACTCCGCAGGTGGATTTTGGGGGTGTGACAGATTGGTATCAGAGCCATTGGTTATAGAGAACTTGGTTTTAATATGGAAAAAAAAAAACGTTTTTATTAAAACCAGACTATAACCAGAACAGTGCTCTCAACGATCCACAACGACGCTTCGCTCCACGTGCAAGACTCGACATCCTAGGTAATAAGGTTTATGTTTGTTACCTGCTTGCTAGAATTGCATAGAACTTTGCTCGTAGTATGCTTACATTACCTTGCTCACTACTTGTTATTGCTTGAGAACACTTACGTGCTTACACTCTTCTGTCATCGCACTATTCGCGAACTTTTCTCACTTATATTGCCTTTGATGTGAAGATCAATGGCCGCACGAATTAACATGACTCAAGCCCAGCTAGAGGCTCTCGTTGCTGCGGCAGTTGCAGCCGCTCAAGCAGGTAGTATACCCTGCAGTATAGACACTAGGATCTTTAGATGCTACATTAATTCTCGTATTTAACTTTGCCCTATTCGTACACAATAGGTCAACCCGCTCAGCAACAACCCGTGTGTACCTTCAAGAATTTCATGGATTGTCGTCCTAACACGTTCAGTGGCACGGAGGGAGCAGTTGGACTCCTCCATTGGTTCGAAAAGCTAGAGTCGGTATTCGAGATGTGCGAGTGCCCTGAGGCTCGCAAGGTTAAGTATGCAACTGGCACCTTGGAGGGAATAGCGCTAACCTGGTGGAACGCGCAGGTGCAAATTCTGGGGTTGGCAGCTGCTAACGCCACACCCTGGAACGATTTTAAGGAACTTATCAAGAGAGAGTATTGTACGCGTGAAGATATTCACAAACTGGAAGACGAGCTGTATAATCTGAAAATGGTTGGATCAGAGATTGAAGCGTATACTAAACGGTCAAATGAGCTGGCCGTGCTGTGTCCAACTATGGTGGACCCTCCATACAAGCGTATTGAGTTGTATCTCAAAGGTTTGGCACCAGAAATACAGAGCCACGTTACCTCGGCTAACCTCGACAACATCCAGGAAATCCAGCGTCTCGCTCACCGTATCACAGATCAGGCAGTGGATCAGAACAGACTGCCAAAGCGTATCAGTGCTACTGCTACCGCTACTGCTTCTACTACACTTGCTACTCCCGTTACCCTCAGTGACAACAAGAGGAAATGGGAGGGGGATTCAAGCAAAGCATCAGTTTCGGTTCAGTCCCAGAATCAGCAACGAAAGACTGGCAACTATCAAAGCCCTAACCAGCA
Source organism: Helianthus annuus (assembly GCF_002127325.2). NCBI lineage: Eukaryota > Viridiplantae > Streptophyta > Magnoliopsida > Asterales > Asteraceae > Helianthus > Helianthus annuus. The sequence continues at coordinate 56,637,436 of NC_035448.2, read as the reverse complement.
GTCGTCAGGTAGCCACTGGCAGGGTGGATATCGCGGAAACCTTCCAAAGTGTAACAACTGCAACAGGCACCACAGCGGCCAGTGTAACAGGGGCCGTTGTCAAAGATGCCTCAAGATGGGTCACGAGGCCAAAGACTGTAGAAGCCCTCGTCCTGCGAATCAGAATCAGCAGCAGCCACCGGCACAGCAAAATCAGCAACAGGGCAACAAGGGGTGCTATAATTGTGGTGCTGAAGGTCACATCAAGAGACACTGCCCTCAGCTAAACAGGAACCAGAACAACAACAACAACAATCAGGGCAACGGGAACAATGACAACAATAACGGGGGAAACAACAACAACAATGGCAACGAAGCTCGGGGTCGTGCTTTTGTGCTAGGTCGGGGAGATGCAGTGAATGATCCCAAGGTGGTTATGGGTAAGTTCCTTCTCGACGATATTTACGTTACTGTCTTGTTTGATTCGGGTGCTGATACAAGTTATATGTCCTTGAAAATGAGTAAATTGTTAAAACGTACACCAACACCCCTAGACACCAAACACGTCGTAGAACTAGCCAATGGTAAAAGTGTAGAAGCCGCTCATGTAGTCAAGGGTTGTAGTATTGTTCTAGCGGGTCAGACTTTCTCAATTGATCTTATACCCATAGTTTTGGGTAGTTTCGACGTCGTCATCGGTATGGATTGGTTATCCCAACATCACGCGGAGATCTTATGCAAAGAAAAAGTTATTCGTATTCCTCGCTCCAGTCAAGAACCCCTCGAAGTACAAGGTGACAAGAGTGGTGCTGTGGTTGGCATCATCTCTTTCTTAAAGGCGCAGAAATGTTTACGAAAGGGACATACTGCCATTCTGGCACTTGGCACTGACGCATCAGCAAAGGTAAAGAAGCTGGAGGATATACCAGTTGTGCGTGATTTTCCTCAAGTGTTTCCTGAAGATTTACCCGGTTTACCGCCTCATCGTCAAGTCGAGTTTCAGGTTGAGTTGGCTCCTGGAGCAGCACCTATAGCTCGTGCACCGTATCGTTTAGCTCCAACGGAATTGGAAGAACTGTCAAAGCAACTGCAAGAGCTCTTGGATAAGGGTTTCATTCGTCCAAGCTCTTCGCCTTGGGGAGCTCCAGTACTATTCGTGAAAAAGAAGGATGGCACTTTCAGAATGTGCATCGACTATCGCGAACTGAACAAGGTCACAGTGAAGAACCGCTATCCTCTTCCTCGTATTGACGACTTATCCGACCAGTTGCAAGGGTCGAGTTACTACTCCAAGATTGATTTAAGGTCAGGTTATCATCAGCTGAGAGTCCGGGATGAGGACGTCTCCAAGACAGCATTCAGAACTCGCTACGGCCATTACGAGTTTCTGGTCATGCCATTCGGGCTTACGAACGCGCCTGCAGTCTTCATGGATCTTATGAACAGGGTGTGTAAACCGTACCTTGACAAGTTCGTCATCGTCTTCATCGACGACATTTTGATTTACTCCAAGAGTCAGGAGGAACACGAGCAGCACTTATGTCTTATCTTGGAACTTCTTCGAAAGGAACAACTGTACGCAAAGTTTTCAAAATGCGACTTCTGGCTTCGTGAAGTCCACTTCTTAGGCCATGTAGTGAACAAGGATGGGATTCATGTCGATCCATCCAAGGTAGATTCGATCAGGAATTGGCCAGCACCACGTACACCAACAGAAATACGCCAATTCTTGGGTTTGGCGGGATATTACAGACGGTTTATCAAAGACTTCTCCAAGATCGCGCAGCCGCTTACTATGCTAACACAGAAAGGTGTCGTTTACAGATGGGGTAATACGCAGGAAACTGCTTTTCAGTACTTAAAGGATAGGCTTTGCAACGCACCTATTCTCTCATTGCCAGAGGGCACAGATGACTTCGTGGTTTACTGTGACGCATCGATACAGGGGCTTGGTTGTGTATTGATGCAGCGGGATAAAGTTATTGCCTACGCCTCTCGTCAACTCAAGGTTCATGAACGGAATTATACGACGCATGATTTAGAGCTGGGAGCTGTTGTTTTCGCGCTTAAGATATGGCGACACTACCTGTACGGTACCAGGTGCACGATTTACACCGATCACAGGAGTCTCGAGCATATCCTTAAGCAAAAGGATTTGAATATGCGTCAACGGAGATGGGTTGAACTTCTGAACGACTACGAATGCGCCATCAAGTACCATCCAGGCAAGGCCAATGTTGTGGCTGATGCCCTCAGTCGGAAGGACACTTTACCTAAGCGTGTACGAGCACTACAGCTTACCATCCAGTCCAGTCTTCCCGCACAGATACGAACTGCTCAGATGGAAGCATTAAAGCCCGAAAACGTCAAGGCTGAAGCCTTACGCGGTTCAAGGAAACGAATGGAACAAAAGGAAGACGGCGCCTACTATGTAACGGGGCGCATTTGGGTCCCACTCTATGGCGGTTTACGAGAGCTTGTGATGGACGAAGCGCACAAGTCTCGCTACTCGGTACATCCAGGGTCGGATAAAATGTACCACGATATCAAAACAACATACTGGTGGCCAAGTATGAAAGCCCACATCGCCACCTATGTTGGCAAGTGCTTGACCTGTGCGAGAGTCAAGGTTGAATATCAGAAACCAGCTGGTCTACTTCAGCAGCCTAAGATACCGCAATGGAAATGGGAAGAAATTTCCATGGATTTTGTTACAGGTTTACCTAGATCTCAGCGTGGGAATGATACAATATGGGTCATAGTTGATCGACTCACCAAGTCTGCACACTTCCTGCCGATTAAGGAAACGGACAAGTTCTCCACTCTCGCAGACGTCTATCTTAAAGAAGTTGTTTCGAGGCACGGAGTGCCCACCTCTATTATTTCGGATCGCGATGCACGATTCACGTCAGAGCTATGGCAAGCAATGCATAAATCTTTCGGCTCACGATTAGACATGAGCACAGCATATCATCCTCAGACGGATGGGCAGTCTGAGCGAACGATTCAAACACTTGAAGACATGCTTAGGGCATGCGTTATCGATTTCGGCAACGGCTGGGAAAAACACCTCCCATTGGTGGAGTTTTCGTACAATAACAGTTACCATACCAGCATTCAAGCCGCTCCATTCGAGGCATTGTACGGACGTAAATGTCGGTCACCTCTCTGTTGGGCAGAGGTGGGGGATAGTCAAATTACGGGTCCAGAGATTGTAGTGGACGCCACAGAAAAGATAGCACAGATACGACAACGCATGGCGGCAGCACGCGACCGTCAGAAAGCCTACGCGGACAAGCGTAGAAAGCCTTTGGAATTTCAGGTCGGGGACCGGGTATTATTGAAAGTCTCACCCTGGAAGGGTGTGGTACGTTTTGGCAAAAGGGGCAAACTGAATCCGCGGTACGTCGGACCATTCGAAATCTTAGAAAAGATTGGCAAAGTAGCCTACAAGTTGAACTTACCAGCTGAACTCGGAGCAGTTCACAACGTCTTTCATGTGTCGAACTTAAAGAAGTGCTTATCAGATGAAACTCTCATCATTCCTTTTAAGGAACTCACTATCGACGAGCGGTTGCAGTTCGTCGAGGAACCAGTTGAAATCACGGACCGGGATGTTAAGGTCCTCAAGCACAAGAGAATCCCTCTTGTTCGAGTTCGTTGGAACTCCCAGTGTGGCCCAGAGTATACCTGGGAACGCGAAGACCAGATGAAAGAAAAGTACCCCCAGCTATTCGAGACCAATGCAACCACTACTGAGGCTGAAGCTACTACTACTGAATTTCGGGACGAAATTCCAAATCAACGGGGGGATGATGTGACACCCCAGGAAAACCAGTGAACGATGTAACTTACCTAGCTTCCTCAGTGAGTGCATACCAAATTTCGGGACGAAATTTCTTTTAAGTTGGGGATAATGTGACAACTCAAATTTCCAAGATTTCTATTTCACATTTATTGCACGTTCTTGTATTATTTAGTTGAACGATTTCGCAATTAGATGCTATGGAAATTGTATATGTGTTGATACAATGAAGTGTGTTGTGAGACGTTGCATCATTATGTGTTAATTGTGATAAACTTGTCAAATGTGTAAACTTGGTGGTGGAACTATGAAACAGTTATGAGATGGTGTGCATTTGTAAATTATAATACTTAGGGATGTAGATGGTAATTAGTGAAATCCTAGATACTTAACCCTAATCTCATTTCTCTAATCATTTACACACAAATCCAAAGCACGTACTTGTAACTCTCTAATCCTCTAAGCAAGCATCATCACCAAATCATTTGGCACAAGAAAATCATCACTCTTGATTACTCTTTCTCTAGGATCATCACAAGGTAATTGTTTAATCATTGTTGTGATTAATTGTTGATTGTTTGATTGTTTTCAATTCTTGATTCTTGTGAATTCTTGTAAACCCTAGTCTCTATATAATACTCCTGTGTTTTTGATTGAGGTTGATTATTATAATGTGAAGATGATTAATCATATAATCAATTGCCTGATGATTTTGATGCGTAATGTGTAGACATAAAGATTGTTGTTTTGATCGGCTTAATGCAAACGTATGAACCTAGGGTTTTTGATCGTATGAATGAAAGATGTAACTGACGTTTGATTCTGTGCAAATTGAAGTTCACGTATGAAACTGTCTGAGTTTAGTGATATTGTTAATGTCCGAGTTTGATAACACACATGTCTGAGTTTATTCACAGCATCTAGTCCGAATTTGTTATATGAATGCTTATTGTCTGAGTTTAATAAATTGATATGTTAATCCGAGTATGGAATAAGATAGTCTGAGTTTGTTGATTGAATAAGGACCGAGTTTGTTGATTGAATAAGGACCGAGTTTAATGAATTAATAATGGTCCGAGTTTATCAAAACCACATAGGGTCCGAGTTTATTAAAATCACATAGGGTCCGAGTTTAAGGTGATAATCACCATGTCCGAGTTTAAGGTGAGAGTCACCTTGTCCGAGTTTAATACAAGCATGATGGACCGAACTTTATTAACTTGTGCAAGGTCTGAGTTTATGTAAGATCATCAAGTCCGAGTATAAGGAACTCCTTTGGTCCGAGTTTAAAGAGCCCTTGGTCCGAGTTTGTTATAGGGATGAAGTCCGACTTTAAAATGTAATTGTATAATGTCCGAACATTGAACCTTGCATGATGTCCGAGTTTTATATAAGTTATATGAGGTCCGAATGTGTACAAAGAGTGCCTCTTGGTCCGAGTTTCAGGATACTTTGTTAAGTTATTTTGGATTTTGGTCACTGTAATGTTACAAGAATGCATGGGCTTGCATATTCATCAAATTCATATGTTAATTAGTTGTTGGTGGACTGCACGCAATAATTAAACATACACCTATGTTTTGTTGTATATATGAATCTAGTTAGGCAGTGTTATAATAAAAGCGTGCATTAAGAAATTATGCTTGCATGTATTTCGTCAACTTGCTGTGTGTCGGGTGTAACACGGATTTGTGATGCGAGTGGTTTGTGAACCAACTATGTGTATACAAACAGAATTTGATTTGTTAACATGTGACGTTATGATATATGGCTTGCGATGTGAAAATGTATGTACATAACTCGGATATTCGCTGTAAATCATATGATTATATGTGCCAAGCTTGCTCATACTTGCGTGATAAAGATAGGTGATTTATGTGTGTAAGTAACTGACTGGTACTGAAACTATAATAGGATTGGATTGATCAAACTGCGAACACATACTTTAATCTTACCGAGCAAACCAAGGTGAGTTCACACTCCTACTAAGGCATGGGATTCCCGGGTCGTGGGAATGGGATAAAGGTTACCATTGACTAAGAACGTATATATGCTTTTCCTAGACTATCACCTACCATGGTCCTCGGATGTCAGGACGGTTCCGTAGGTTAGGATAACACCTACGTGGTCATATGCCAATTACTGCCTCGGATGTCAGGCACGCACGTAAAACCTACGTGTACGCATTACTTACTTCTATCCTCGGTTGTGAAGGATACATGCGTAAAACCTACGCACACCCCATACGCGCTACTGTTCTCGAACGAAGAACAGGGATGATACGAGTAGTTGATACGAATAGTCTAGTGGTCACATAACATGGGAAGCCCCCACCTGTATAACTTACTATTGGCCCAGTAGAGCCACCCGTTACTTACTGTTACGCACTTACTTACTGTGAACTCGCTCAACTAGTTTGTTGATCATTCTGTTACATGCCTTGCAGATCGTTAGGTACTTGGAGCTTGCACTGGAGAAGCGGGTCGTTGTGGACAAGGATCGTGGTTTCTACGTTGAACTATTATGACATTTAAAACTATTAACTATTGTTGGATTATTTACTATGCTTCCGCTTCATTTTGAAACTATGGTTATGTTTTGAACACCTATCGTATTGGATGGATGGTTTACATTTATTTCACTTAATATTAATTACATGTTCAATATGATTGGTGGCTTGATCCTGGTCAGTCACGCTCCCAAGCGGTGATACTCCGCAGGTGGATTTTGGGGGTGTGACATCAACGGCACCTCCCAAAGCAAAAAGAAAGAAACAGAGTCTGAACACGCCCCGTGTCCAGCGAACACGGGGGCGTGCCCAGGAAGCAGCAGAAAAGACAAACCAGTAGAAGCTTCCATTGCCCACCACGGGGCCGTGTCCAGCGAGCACGGGGGCGTGGTGAAAGTACAGCAGGCGCATTAATTGTAATTCGCAATTACAATTAATAAGGAGAGAGAGTGTCAGGCGGGCACGGGGCCGTGTCCAGCGGACACGGGGCCGTGTCCAGCCTTCTGTTCAGCCTATAAATAGAGGAGCTTGGCTTCATTCTCTCTCATCCCTTGGCACACCACCTCTCTCACACCTCATCCACCACCCACCACCACCATAACACCATCATCCACCACCATCATCCATTGTCCATCGTAGAGTGTGTGAGTCGTCTCGGGATCCAAGATTGATCGTAAGAGTTCTTGACAATCAAGGCCATGTTTGCCTAAGTCTCTTACATCACTTGGTGAAGACAAGTGTTTAGTATAATACTTTTTATTTTTAATCTTTTGCCCTTTTTATTTGGTTTTGTATTAATGACTTTAATAACTAGTTACTTATGTTGAAGGTGATCTTTCCTTATCGTTTGTCCGTGGTGTCTTGGCATTATTTTACTGTCTATATAAAATAAAAGATTTTCACCATTCATATCTCCACGGTCTATATGGAGGTATGTTGGCTACCTGGTCGGGGGTTAAGGGAACGGTTTGGTAAGGGTCTTGCCCTTGTTCAGCGTTTAGAGGTTGATGTGCGTGAATTATATATATTTTTAATTGAGTTTTTCTTCACACAAATTTAGTTTTAAAATGGTTTATCACCTAGAAACTAACTACACACACAAAGGGCAAGTGTACCCGTCGGGTGGTAATATAGCTAATCGGTAAGAACCGGATATCAATCCGTGGATGCGGTGTCTCGATACTAAACTTTTGTTACTTCAAAGCCTTTTCAAATGATTGGATTGGTTTTTCTAACTTATCATGCAAAATAAATAAACTACTAAAATTTCTAACAAATAACAATAACTAAGAAAGGTTGCCTAAACTAAGTATCCACTTATTCACATGTGACAACAAAGAGGAAGGGATTGTGATGATGCAAGCTCCAATTTTAACTAAGTCCCCAATCAAGGCTTCCTAGTTTATAATTCTTAGGAAAATTAAAATGAATTAACATTCTAATCACCTAAAAATTATTCCTTTAAGCTCACTTGCTAAGTTGATGTTAATCTTTGATGATGAGTTATTCATTTGTCAAAACTCCTAACTCTACAAATTAGGGAAAACTAATATGAGAAACACACTAATCACCCTAACTTGGTTTTAAGTAGTTGGCACTATCACTAAGTTCTTGATATGAATCACAAGCATGGTCATGCTAGCTAACAACCTTGGCCTAAATCATCAACCAAACATGAACACAAACTATAGAATTCATATAAACATACTTTTGATCTTTCCAAATCTAGATGCAAGAATTCACACACAAGCTCAAATCATTGTTCATATCATATTAGCACTCACCATTCCTAGTTTCATGCTATGAATCATACTAACAAGTTAACAAGATTCAATAATCATAATCTCTACATGGGCTTTCCAACACAACATGTAAATACTTATGAGCAAACATTCAAGAACAAGAACTTTAAGCATGCATATGAACTCCAAGAACAAAATCAAATGACAACATGAAGATTAACAAGAACAATCATCACATCTACTTCCATATTATCACATGTTCATAAGCTTCAACATAGTTTAGACAACACAAATGTTTAGCCTACAAGGCTCATAACTACCAAATCAAGCATAAATAAACATAAATTGTTCATAATGTAGTAAGCTAACCAAGTTAAAGACAAGAATTAAATGGTGTTTGAGTAGATCTTCAAGTGGTTTAATCCTCTTCAAGGCTCCTTCTTGGCTCCAACAAGCTTCCAAGACCAGATTCTTGCGAGAAAAAGTCACCAAAATGCTCCAACTCCTTGCAAATGAGCTAGAAACTCGTATTTAAACTGTTGGGCGTTTGGCACTACCATGCCACCTTTTGGCACGGTCGTGCTTGGCAAGTGTCAGAGCTACTTTCTTGAGTGTTGACCAAGCAAGCTACCATTTCCGGAAAAATCGCGCTCAAATGTTCCCGAGGTCGCACGACCGTGCTCGGAGATCCTCTGGTCGTGCGAGCCGGTAGTGCTCGGTAACAGTCACCTCGTTCTCGGAAACAAGCTGATCAGAGGCTAAGATTGACTTGGCACGGTCGTGCCACTGGTTGGCACGGTCGTGCTTCCCTTGATTTTGAAGATTTGGCTGCTGGGTGCTAGTGCTGATCGAGAGTGCCGACGTCGGGAGGCTTGGCACGGTCGTGCCACTGTTTGGCACGGTAGTGCCATATCTGGCAGTTTGCTGGAATGCACCATTTTAGCTCTATTTTGCTCCAAAAGCTTCCGTTTCATCACCGGGCCGAAGCCCGGACCTGTATTTTCACAAACAACTCAAATAAGTACCAAAATCAATGAAAATACAAAGAGTTTTCGCATAAACGGGGCGTATTTGACGTTTAAAAGATGTATAAATTCTTATACATCAAACATCCCCACACTTGAACTTTGCTTGTCCTCAAGCAAACTAAAATCAACGAAACTCTCTAAATGGCAATCATCTCAACTAGCATTTCATAAGCACAAACAAATAACTTGGGTCAAAACAATCAAGGAGTGCTCAATATAAAGAAACAACCGAAAAGAGATATGTAAAATAAGTTTATGAGCAATGGTCCATCTTAGAAATCCCTACCAATTTACCAAGCATCCTCACAATGTTCACACACACTCGGCTTAATATAGGAACACATACAATTCATGGAGTATGTTTAGAACACTCGATGCCAAGACGATAACTATGCGATATCATAAGCTTGTGGAAGGATCAAATCTAATCACTAGACAAAAATATAGCATAAATCATGAGGTCTTGGTTGGGTTGTAACTTGGCTTGGGTTAGGGGTATGGAAGTGGATTTTGAAAAGTGGCTAAAACGGTTGTAACCCGACGGTTTGACTAACTTAAAGCATAAGAAAAATAAAACTATACAACTAAATAGTAACTAACCGAGAGCTCACCAACAAGTATTTCTTTTTGCTCCCAAAATCGCTCTAACAAAGCCATTTGATAAGGCTCTTTCAACTATATTTTTTTTTTCGTTTTTTTTTTTTTTTTTTACAAGAACTAACCCATGCTTTGGAGAGAACTAAGTACGTCTACCTAGCTAAAAACTCTTGAACATGAGGGATATAACAACTAAGAAGAACTATACAAAAGCTACAAGTTAATCAAAACCGAACCGGGCTTCCAACCAAAAATGGGCTAAAAAAATATAAAAGGCTAATTTGGCTAAGTGGCTAATGTTTTGGGGTTTTTAAGAAACGAACGGGAAAGGCTCAAATTGGTTTAACTAGGGGAATAATTCGGGTAGGGAGGTGAATGAAAATGGCTAAAATGAAAAGGTTTCCTAATGCCTCAATCACTTCTATGCTTGTATTCTCGCTTTGTGGCCTCGAAATGCATGCCTAACACAAGTTCTAAATCGCAAAAGTTATCCGGCTCACTCAATCTTTGCCCGCAAAAACATGAGCAAAAATAATCTAAAGCTATAAGGCTCAAAAATAACTCACGGAAACGGGCGTATTGGGTAAATATGCAAGGCAAACAAGTAGGTCAATCGCTTGATTTCTCATGCTCAATTTTGTACAAAAAACAAGTTACTTAACGGTCTTTTTTTCCTTACACGAGTGAACCCCCTTTTTGTGTCAACCCGATTTTATTTATCAAAAATTTTGGTGCTTATTTAGATACTTATGTTGATTTGATTTATATGCCACAAAAATTGTTAAAAGAGAGCTTTGCATTGTTATTTTATTTTATTTATTATTATTATTATTATTATTATTATTATTATTATTATTATATATTTTTTTATATATATATATATATATGACAACGACAAAGCTCAAGCGATAGACCACCTCCCCACACTTGAATTGTACATCGCCCTCGATGTACAACAAAAAAATTGAATAAGCAAAAGAATTGTGAATTCAATACAACTAAAGGAAGGCGGGAACACGAAAACTCCCCTGAAACATGAAGCTAGAAGCGGAACAAGATGAAGCAACTAGGAGCATCCACAACGAACTACCAACCCTTCCAACAAGCCGACACCTCATTTAACTCAACACTGCACATGTAGCAAACAAGATCAAACACATAGGAAATTTACCCAACCCATTTCTTCCCTTGCCTTTGTTTATTAATTTAACCCACTAATAAAGCGATAAAAACTAACACCTAAAACGGAGGGATGTACGTACGATGGAAAATGGCACATCCCTCAAACACGAAATAGGAATACAAATACGAGATGAGGGCGGGACTAAAACCTCCCACCGGATCCCGAAGGACCGGTGTCGTCCCTGCGATCAAACCTGGATCTACGCGCAAAATGCGGAGGCGGCTGTGTGTATGGATGGTTGAGTGAGTTCGCGATATGCTGCTGCGAACCGAACAACCAATCCATGCTTCGTCGATGCTGCTCGTGCAACTCCTCCAAATAGTTGCCCTGCCGATGTTGCTCCGCGCGTATGAGACCCACATCTCGCCTCACTTCTTCTTGGTCCAATGCCAGTCCGTCCATCCGTCTCCAGAGGTCCAACGATGACGGCTCGGAAGGACCGTAGGCGCCATAGCCACCCTGTGCATAACCTCCACCACCAAAGCCACCATACATGCTATCCCAATTCGGGCTATCAAACCCGTGAATCACATGTCCAACCTGCATGTGGGGGTCCGCTCCCCCAGCGCCCCCATGCTGGCCCTGAACCGGGATATCGTGCATATGCACATCATGATCGCCGCCATCACCATCATCACCACCATCATCACCACCCTCCTCAACTACAGGTAGCGGGTCCCAAATCCTTCCATGTCGGTCAACGAGCTTCGGAATCCCGTTCACTTTCCTGGTAAGATGCATCGAGTTCAGCTGTTGCAAGTCGAGAAGGCCGTAGTCACAGGCTTCGGTCAGATGGTCTAACCGAACCCGCTAAAATTTTGCAAGCTTGGTTGCAAAGGCTCCTCCGCAAATCCGTGACGTGGGCGTCGAACCAACGCCTCGAAATATCGACTCTGCAACGCTGACCGCTAAGTTGCAGTTTGAGCCCGAGATGATGCAGTACAGGTGAAATAGGTCGCGGGTGGTGATGTTCCCTGTGCTATCACCCCGACCACCAATCACATGAAAGATAGCGCGCTCGATGACCCGATGAAGCGGGTCAAGTATCCATGTAGCTTTGGCTCTGCGAGGGTCCCAAATCCGACTCGGCACCGTAATCTGCTCCCAAAAGGCTGCCTTGTTTGCATCAGGCTCCCAGTCCTGCAGGCTCCCGTGAAAAAGTTCCGAGTCGATTTCATCATCTTCATACAACCCCAACACCATCCCGAATCGACTTATTGACTGGTGGTGCCATTTCCTCCCCAACCGGAATTTAACACCAAGTTTTTTGTCGTAGACATCCGGACATGGAAAGGTGAATCGGAATGACGCGAAAAACTCGATAACAAGCTCCACATATTGCGGTTCCGCGATCTCAAAGAGACGAGACCACGGGGGAGTCATCAGATCATCGAACCTCTCGGCCTGTCCGAGCAGGTCCAAATCCACCAATTGCAGCTTCCTCATAGGCTCGATAAGGTGTCGTCGGGCCCACAATCGTTCCACCTTCGGGATACAATACCCTTCCCTGGCATTGTTTGAGAACTGCAAGTAGGGGTGATCCATCTGCAAGATTGAAACAAGATTAATCAGCAACCAAAACAAACAGGCAAAAATTTCGGGACTGGACAAAATGGCACGGTCGTGCCACCATATGGCACTACCGTGCGAGACCTGCAAATCAGTGAAATTATGAAGATTTCTGGGAATTTTATGAAGTCTGGGTTTTTATTCCCCATGAGCACGACCGTGCCATCCCATGGCACCATCGTGCTCGGCCGTAAACGGCTCGGATTTGAACCAATTTTGCGAGAAGCACGGTAGTGCTACCCATTGGCACCCTCGTGCGCGACCGATCTCCGGAAACAATTTAACTGATTTTCATAACAGCACGATCGTGCCGTATGACGGCACCCTCGTGTCACCTTTGTTTCCGGAAGAAATTTATGAAGATCCTGCAAACTGTGATGAATTTCTGGGTAGAATTTTGGAGAGCACGACCGTGCGGTAAGATGGCACCCTCGTGCGTGTCGGATTTCTGGGCAGATTATGAAGATCCGCGAGCATTTATGAAGAGCACGACCACACCCAGGTGGAGCACGATCGTGCGACGCGGAACCCAGAAAAACGACGGCTTCAATTCAGCCCCGAAACTCTATTTTTTTCACAGATTTGCTTAGGGGTTTTGTAAATCGGTCACTTGTGGTTCAAATCAACACAAAAAACACGAAAAACGGGCTTGAATCGGGTGATTTAGACCAAGCCCTAAAAACCTAAGGAAACTCACTATGAAGAACATGAAGAACACAACATCAAAAAAAAAAAAAAAAAAAAAAAACATGAATCTAACTAGAAAAAGGAAGGATTCGTACCTGTAATGATGTTGGAATGGAAGAATTTCTTGGAGGAAGCTAGGAGATGCAAGAATCCGTGAGTGCTATGAATGGGTTCAAGGAAGGAGATGAAGGTTTTATGAAGAATTTATGATGGTGGTTGGTTTTATTCAAAGATGGTTCTATTATTGGCTGCAAAAGGGGCTGACACTTTCTGGTAGTGCCAGAATTTTGATGGTGGTGCATTTTTTTTTTTTTTTTTGAGGGTGTAGAAAATGGACATCTCTATAGACAAACTCCTTGAACCCGGGGCACTCACGAAGCATCTCCTACCAAGAAAAAGAACCGAACTAACATACCTGAAAGCCGGCAACAAGCTCTAACATCCCTCGCGACCAGAACGAACCGCAACCTGAAAAATAAAAAGACAACCACACACAACAATAATAACAAGATAATATACACAAACATGCTAAGTTTATTTACGAGTCTTTAGCTAGACTCACCACCCCGAATTCATTTGTTCGTGGGGTGGAGGGTAACAACCTCCTCACTCGGGTCAACGGGCCCTCCAACATAAGCCTTTAACCTATGCCCGTTGACTTTAAACAACCGGCCATCTTCATGGCCTATCTCCACGGTCCCGTAAGGAAACACTGACCGCACAGTGTAGGGACCCGACCATCGAGATTTAAGCTTGCCAGGAAACAACTTGAGACGCGAATTGTACAACAACACACGATCGCCCACTCGGAATTCTTTCTTGTCCTTCAAGCGGGCATCATGGAGCGTCTTAGTACGTTCCTTGTACAGCTTGGAGCTTTCATACGCATCGTGGCGAAGCTCCTCAACCTCGTGAATCTGCACAAACCTGTTTTCACCCGCAGCAGCCATGTCAAGATTAACTGTCTTCAAAGCCCAGTATGCTTTGTGCTCGAGTTCAACAGGCAAATGACAAGACTTCCCATAGACCAATTTAAACGGTGTGGTGCCTATAGGAGTCTTGTAGGCTGTCCGAAAAGCCCACAGTGCATCGTCCAATTTCTCGGACCAATCCTTACGGCTAGAATTAACCGTCTTCTCTAGAATCCGCTTAATACCCCGATTAGTAACCTCGACCTGTCCGCTCGTCTGCGGATGATATGGTGTGGAGAATCGATGTTGTACACCATATCGGGGCAATGCTTTCTCAAGCTGCGCATTACAGAAATGCGTCCCACGGTCACTAATCAATGCCTTCGGGGCACCAAAGCGAGCAAACAACTTTTTCAAAAACCGCACCACTACCCTCGCATCGTTAGTGGGCAAAGCTTGTGCTTCAGCCCACTTTGAAACGTAATCAACAGCGACTAGGATGTAGCGGTTGCCAAAAGAGGTCGGAAAGGGGCCCATGAAGTCTAGCCCCCATACGTCAAAAACCTCACAAACTTGGATGCCGTTTTGTGGCATCTCATGGCGTGCAGAAATGTTGCTCGCCCTCTGGCAAGCATCACAGGACCTCACCCACTCATGGGCATCACGGAAAATAGTCGGCCAAAAGAATCCGGCATCAAACACTTTCCTTGCCGTGTTGTTCGCTCCGTGGTGGCCTCCCGTGGGTCCCTCGTGACAGTGGCGTAAAATGTCCCTCGCCTCGTCACCATACACGCATCGCCGGATCATCCGACCCGCTCCTACCCTAAATAAGTAAGGGTCATCCCAGAAGTAATGCTTGACATCCGCAAAGAACTTTCGCTTCTGCTGGTGGGTCATCCCCTTGATCAGGATTCCACTAGCTAAGTAGTTTGCAAAGTCAGCAAACCATGGGGAATCATCACTAGTCTCGATCCTCATGAGGAACTCGTGGGGGAAATTGTCATTGATGCTAGGCCCACGAGTTTCCTTTTCCTCGGAATGCTCAAGTCGAGACAGATGATCGGCTGCTAAATTCTCAGCCCCTTTTTTATCACGGATTTCGATGTCAAACTCTTGCAGCAGCAAGATCCAACGTATCAGTCTCGGTTTAGCATCCTGCTTGCTAAAAAGATACCGAAGAGCTGCATGATCCGTGTACACAATGGTCTTGGAAAGGACAAGATATGACCGAAACTTATCGAAAGCAAAGACCACAGCTAGGAGCTCTTTCTCTGTCGTGGTGTAGTGCTCCTGAGCGTCATTCAAGGTCTTGCTCGCATAGTAAATCGGGTGAAAGTGTTTATCTTTCCTTTGACCCAAGACAGCCCCGACTGCGAAATCACTCGCATCACACATCAACTCAAATGGTAGCTCCCAGTCGGGAGCAACCATGATCGGGGCATTCACTAACTTCTCCTTCAACAACTCAAATGCCCGAAGGCATTCATCGAAGAAAACAAACTGGGCATCCTTCTCGAGGAGCTGAGTCATGGGACGGGCGATTTGGGAAAAGTCCTTTATGAATCGCCGGTAGAAACCTGCATGACCCAGAAAACTCCTAATAGATTTCACGGATGTGGGAGGCGGGAGCTTTGAAATAGTCTCGACTTTGGCTCGGTCAACCTCGAGCCCCGCCTGTGAAATCTTGTGCCCAAGCACAATGCCCTCCTTCACCATGAAGTGGCATTTCTCCCAGTTTAACACAAGGTTGGCTTCTTCACATCTAGCCAACATCCTTTTCAGATTCCCGAGACACTGATCAAAAGAACTTCCAAACACAGAAAAATCATCCATGAAAACCTCCATGGAGTCCTCGATCATGTCGTGAAAAATGGCCACCATACATCTCTGAAATGTGGCCGGGGCATTGCACAGTCCAAAGGGCATCCGCCGGTAGGCGAATGTGCCATAGGGACATGTGAATGTCGTCTTCTCCTGATCCTCAGGAGAGATGGGAATCTGAAAATATCCTGAAAAACCATCAAGGAAGCAGTAGTACATCCTTCCCGACAACCTCTCCAACATCTGATCAATGAAAGGGAGTGGGAAATGATCCTTCCTCGTGGCATCATTGAGTTTGCGGTAGTCAATGCAAACTCTCCATCCGGTGACAGTACGAGTAGGAATCAACTCGTTTTTCTCATTTGTCACCACTGTCATGCCTCCTTTCTTTGGGACTACCTGTACAGGGCTAACCCACGGTGAATCAGAGATCGGGTATATCAAACCTGCATCAAGTAGTTTGATGACCTCTTTCTTCACAACCTCCTGCATGTTGGGGTTCAAACGCCTCTGATGCTGTACTACAGGTCTAAAGTCCTCCTCCATCAAGATCTTATGGGTACAAAAGGATGGATTGATCCCTTTTATATCCATAATCTTCCAAGCAATCGCCTTCTTGTGCTGCTTCAGGACTTCAAGCAATCGATCCTTTTCTTCCTTCGACAACCCAGCAGAAATGATAACGGGCAGATGAGTCTCACCCTCCAAGAAAGCATACTCCAAATGATCTGGGAGCTCCTTAAGCTCGACCGAAGGTGGATCCTCAATAGAAGGGCGTGCTTTAGGCTCAGTCACGTGATCCACAACCTCAAATACCTCGGGACACGGGGGAGATGCGTGACCTATCAGACAGGTCACCTCCTCGACCATTCGGTCCACACTAGGTGAACCAAAAGTCTCCCCTCCAAGCAGCTGTGTGTCCATAACATCCTCCTCGAATGTAGCATGAAGATGATCACTCACATAAGTATCGATAGTCTCAATGAAGTAGAGTGTATCATCCTGACTCTGTGAGTGTTGCATGGATTTCCCTATATCGAAGGTAACCTCCTCATCATCAACTCTGAGAGTAAGTCTACCAGTGCAGACATCAATCAAGGCTCTCGCAGTGGCTAGGAATGGGCGACCTAAGATAAGGGGAACGTTTTTATCCTCATCCATGTCCAGAATCACGAAATCGACAGGAAAGACAAACTTGTCGATTTTCACCAGCATATTCTCAACTATGCCTCGAGGGTACTTTACTGAACGGTCGGCTAGCTGAATGCTCATACGAGTCGGCTTGGGTTCTCCCAAGTCTAGCTTAGCAAAAACCGCATATGGCATGAGGTTTATGCTAGCTCCAAGATCAGCTAACGCATTGCTGACCGACAAACTACCGATCAAACACGGGATAGTGAAACTCCCAGGATCATTCATCTTCTTCGGTAGTTTGTTCTGAAGAACCGCTGAACACTCCTCATTCAAGGTCACTTGCGAAAGCTCCTCAAGTTTCTTTTTGTTGGATAGGATATCCTTCAGAAACTTGGCATACTTAGGCATTTGAGCAAGTGCCTCGACAAATGGTAAATTTATATGAAGTTGCTTAAAAAGCTCGAGGAATTTACCATAGTGTTCTTCCATTTTCTGCTTCTTCAACCTCCCCGGATATGGAATGGGAGGTACATACTCTCTCACTGGCTCCTTGGGTCGTGCGGTACTTGCTGGGACTCGCCTCTGTTGCACCTCACCCGGAGACTCAGCCTCAATCTCCTCATCAACCTCCTCGTCATCGACTGGCTTTTCTGACACAGCCGGAGGGATGGCTTGAGCGGTCTTGCCGCTTCTCAACGTGATGGCCTTTGCTGTAGCATTTGGATTTGGCTTTGTGTTGCTCGGAAGGCCCCCCTGTTGTCTCTCAGACAACATCTTGGCAATCTGGCCAACTTGGTTCTCAATGGCCTGCATGGAAGCCTTTTGGCTTCTCAACTCACCCTCGTGCCTCGTGAAACGACCGTCATACTCCCTAAAACGCTTCTCATTCTCCGCTTTTTGAGTGTTTTGACCAGCTAAGATTTGACTAAGCATATCATGCACACTAGGATCACTAGAAGGAGGCGGCTGCTGAGGACGAGGTGGACCATATGCTCCATGGGTCAGAGCTGCGGGACGTGGAGCGAATCCGGGTGGATGCTGGTTAGAAGCATCGGGCTTCCAACTAAAATTTGGATGATTCTTCCACCCCGGATTATAAGTATTGCTGTAGGGATTGTTTTGAGGACGGTATTGGTTTCCCATGAAATCAACATGCTCGTGTGACATATCTCCCGTCGGAAAATCACCTACCTGATATGCTCCCCCACTCGAAGAACCTCTCGAGTGCATTTCCATCACTCGATCAAATTTCGAAGATAAGGCATCCATACGTGCTGTCATGGCTGTGTAGTCGTCCACATGATGAACTCCCTGCCGAGAACTCTTTCCCCTCGGGGGCTGTTGCGTCCGGTTTTTCGCGGCACACTTTTCAAGAATCTCAAATGCCTCGGTGGCATTTTTCGTGCCGATATCACCACCCGAGTATGTATCAATCATCATCTGTCCCTGACTGTCCAAACCATGGTAGAAGATCTGACACTGTTGCCACTTGGGCAACCCGTGATGTGGGACCTTTCTCATAAGCTCTTTGAAACGCTCCCATGCCTCGTATAGGGACTCGTCCTCGTCCTGACGAAAGTTCAGAATCTTGGTTCTCAACCGAACAGTTTTCTCTGGAGGGAAATATTTCTGAAGGAACTTCTCAGCTAATTGATTCCATGTAGTGATAGATCCAGCTGGAAGTGAAAGAAGCCACTCCTTGGCTCCATCCCGTAAGGAAAACGGAAAGAGCCGGAGGCGGATAGCATCCGCTGATGCATCACGAATCCTAAATGTGGCACAAACCTCCAGAAACCCCGCGATGTGAACACTAGGATCCTCGTGATCCTTGCCATAAAACTGCACCGCATTCTGCAACATCGATATGGTGCCAGCCTTGATCTCGAAATTATTATTGTCGATTGTCGGTGCATTGATGCTCGCAGGCAAACCTTCGAGTGACGGTTTTCCAATTTCATTCAAGATCCTATTCTCCTCCGCGTCCGCCATGTCTACCCGAACCTCGTAGAAGGTGTCGTCGTCCGCTGCGTCTGTATCAATCGCCTCGGCTACCACGCGAAACCGCTCCCGAAGTCTCCGGTGAAGATCACGCTCCGGCTCCGCTGAAGGCTCAACGATATCAGTAGCAGGGGTTGAGGACATGCACGACCTGTAGGGAATAAGGAGCACAATGCACAAAAAATATATACAAAAATAAAAACAACTAGCAAATAATCATTTTTTTTTCAAATAATCAAGCAAAGGCAAATAAAACAAGTAGACAAAAACTTTGTACACTTTTCACAATGGCTAAATAAGTAACTCGAATCGTTTTCAAGAAGACCGCATCCCCGGCAACGGCGCCAAAAACTTGATGTGCGTGAATTATATATATTTTTAATTGAGTTTTTCTTCACACAAATTTAGTTTTAAAATGGTTTATCACCTAGAAACTAACTACACACACAAAGGGCAAGTGTACCCGTCGGGTGGTAATATAGCTAATCGGTAAGAACCGGATATCAATCCGTGGATGCGGTGTCTCGATACTAAACTTTTGTTACTTCAAAGCCTTTTCAAATGATTGGATTGGTTTTTCTAACTTATCATGCAAAATAAATAAACTACTAAAATTTCTAACAAATAACAATAACTAAGAAAGGTTGCCTAAACTAAGTATCCACTTATTCACATGTGACAACAAAGAGGAAGGGATTGTGATGATGCAAGCTCCAATTTTAACTAAGTCCCCAATCAAGGCTTCCTAGTTTATAATTCTTAGGAAAATTAAAATGAATTAACATTCTAATCACCTAAAAATTATTCCTTTAAGCTCACTTGCTAAGTTGATGTTAATCTTTGATGATGAGTTATTCATTTGTCAAAACTCCTAACTCTACAAATTAGGGAAAACTAATATGAGAAACACACTAATCACCCTAACTTGGTTTTAAGTAGTTGGCACTATCACTAAGTTCTTGATATGAATCACAAGCATGGTCATGCTAGCTAACAACCTTGGCCTAAATCATCAACCAAACATGAACATAAACTATAGAATTCATATAAACATACTTTTGATCTTTCCAAATCTAGATGCAAGAATTCACACACAAGCTCAAATCATTGTTCATATCATATTAGCACTCACCATTCCTAGTTTCATGCTATGAATCATACTAACAAGTTAACAAGATTCAATAATCATAATCTTTACATGGGCTTTCCAACACAACATGTAAATACTTATGAGCAAACATTCAAGAACAAGAACTTTAAGCATGCATATGAACTCCAAGAACAAAATCAAATGACAACATGAAGATTAACAAGAACAATCATCACATCTACTTCCATATTATCACATGTTCATAAGCTTCAACATAGTTTAGACAACACAAATGTTTAGCCTACAAGGCTCATAACTACCAAATCAAGCATAAATAAACATAAATTGTTCATAATGTAGTAAGCTAACCAAGTTAAAGACAAGAATTAAATGGTGTTTGAGTAGATCTTCAAGTGGTTTAATCCTCTTCAAGGCTCCTTCTTGGCTCCAACAAGCTTCCAAGACCAGATTCTTGAGAGAAAAAGTCACCAAAATGCTCCAACTCCTTGCAAATGAGCTAGAAACTCGTATTTAAACTGCTGGGCGTTTGGCACTACCATGCCACCTTTTGGCACGGTCGTGCTTGGCAAGTGTCAGAGCTACTTTCTTGAGTGTTGACCAAGCAAGCTACCATTTCCGGAAAAATCGCGCTCAAATGTTCCCGATGTCGCACGACCGTGCTCGGAGATCCTCTGGTCGTGCGAGCCGATAGTGCTCGGTAACAGTCACCTCGTTCTCGGAAACAAGCTGATCAGAGGCTAAGATTGACTTGGCACGGTCGTGCCACTGGTTGGCACGGTCGTGCTTCCCTTGATTTTGAAGATTTGGCTGCTGGGTGCTAGTGCTGATCGAGAGTGCCGACGTCGGGAGGCTTGGCACGGTCGTGCCACTGTTTGGCACGGTAGTGCCATATCTGGCAGTTTGCTGGAATGCACCATTTTAGCTCTATTTTGCTCCAAAAGCTTCCGTTTCATCACCGGGCCGAAGCCCGGACCTGTATTT
This sequence comes from Helianthus annuus, assembly GCF_002127325.2. NCBI lineage: Eukaryota > Viridiplantae > Streptophyta > Magnoliopsida > Asterales > Asteraceae > Helianthus > Helianthus annuus. Next base: position 56,616,381 of record NC_035448.2, on the reverse strand, counting down.
TCACAAACAACTCAAATAAGTACCAAAATCAATGAAAATACAAAGAGTTTTCGCATAAACGGGGCGTATTTGACGTTTAAAAGATGTATAAATTCTTATACATCAGAGGTCCTGCTTGGGACCTGGGTCAAATTTAGTAGGATCTCCTTCAATGCCCATAGGTATTGGATGGCGGGGATCCAAACTCTTTGACCCCCTCATAAGTTAACTACTATTAATACTATAACCCGGCTATTTAGGACTGTATCCCTGCTGACTCAGACTACTTAGCCGAGGGTAACGTCACCGCCAAAAGCGGGGCCTACCACAATTTGCATTAATAACTTAATTCATTATCTTTCAATAATCCGACCCTTTAGGATTGTATCCTTGCTGACTCAAACTACTGGGTTGAGGGTAACGTCGCCTTCAAAAGAGGGGCCTACTACAATAACTAAGATAATCTCTTAAACAAGTGCAAAAGTGCGAAAATAATCAAAGGTTATACTAATACACGTGTCGGATCCAAGTGATTCATCTTGTCTATCTGTTTTTATTTTATTTTTATTTTCAGCATTTAGTTAGTTTTTATTTTTCTTAGTTTAAAATATTTTTCTAACCTTTTGATTTGATTAGACGTTGAGGATAAACCGGTATTAAAAGCTCTTGTGTCCTTGGACGACCTCGGTATCTTACCAACACTATACTACGTCCACGATGGGTGCACTTGCCCATATGTGTGTTTAGTGTTAGTGAGTATCGTGTTTTATAAATTTAAAACTTGGCTAAAAGTGTAAAAAGGGCTTAAATATACATCTAAAATATACTACACTTCACGCACATCATCCACCATGCTTTTTTCATATTACACATGCCTCGTAATTTAAATCACTTACCAAATAAACCACCAAAAATGTTTTGTCAATCCCATGCCAAATGCTATGCACAAACAATGTATAATGTCACAATGTTAGGTATAAACTACGCCTTGTATAATCAAATGTCAAATAACAACCAATGTCTGAATAAAAGTCTTTACTCAAACCATAGGTATAATTTCGTGTATAATCAAATGTCATGTGAAAACCATGTACGAAGTATGCTAAGTAAACATACGTAGTAGAAATGTAATGTAAATCAAAGTGTACATATGCTGAGTAAACATATGCAACAAAGTGTTTATGAAATCAATGTGCTAGCATGCTTAGTCAATATACATAGCAAAGCATAAATGAAATCATGTACTATATGCGTACTAATGAACATAGCAAGTATATGTGATGAAAGCACGAAAAGCACCAAAGTAACAAGTAGGCACATGTGTATCACCCCAAAATATTTGAAAACCGTAAAAGAGGGGACTATGTACTTACTTGATATTGCTTAATAGTCTTGAAATAACAACCAAGTAATGCTCGAAGGATCACATAATCAAACGGCACCTAATATAGGTAACTATGTTAATAAACCGGACCTAAGTCGAAAGATCGGATAGAATGAGGTCTCGTAAACCAACTGAGTATTGAAACTCATATGATATGGTTTAACAAAGCCTACATTTTAAGTTGGAACCTATCTAAAGTGCTTATGACCCGTTACGAGTCGTTAAGATAGTTTACGCTACTTTAACGTGTCGTTCGCGCAAAAGCGCGTTCGGACCGCCTAACTAGTCCTATGACAAGTATTATATGCCTTAACATGTCTAATAACATTGCATAATTAGTTTAGATGTCAAAATTTAGGTTACATATGCTTAAAATGAAATTATGCGTAAAAAGGGCATTTTGGTCATTTTCCTAAGGCATATAAACTACCTATCATACAACTAACTAAACGAAGTGACCATAAGGTATAACCTCGGAAGGTTATTCCTTATGCAACTATTGTCACAAAATATGTTTGGTTAGATCCTAATGATCGGCCAAACGGGTCAGGTTCAAAAGTCTAAGTGGTTGTTTAGACCGCTTATCTTACGCCCCTAAATAAGCACTAAACTAAAAGTGACGAGTTAAACATGTTAAAACATGTTTAACTAAGTTAGAAAACTGATTTGATATCAAAACAAAGTGTTTTGATACCCAAAAATAGTTCCGTCGCAAAATGCACATAGATACGCATTTTGACCGAAACTTTGACTCGTCACTTTGACTAATCAACGTGGTAAATTAGTAGGTATAATCGCAAGGGATTATAACCATCGTGATTACGCTCACGTTGCAAAGTTCAATTGAACTTTGATTTGACCAATTCATGGTGAAAACAGAAAGTCAAACGGTAGTCAAACTGTTTGACTTTCAGCTTGTAATGGCTGAAAATAAATAACTAGCCATGAAAGAAGACTTACAAAGCTCTAATGGCTGAAAGAGATGCACTAGTACTCAAGTAGGTGGCTTCCAAACATGGCAACCTCCACTTAGAGTTCAAAAGATGGAATGAGCAATGAAATGGGCAGAAATGGAGGGTATTTATACTGTTTTTGAAGCTACAAGATGGTGCCATGTGGCTTATGTGTTGCCCAAGCAAGTATGAGATGATTACAAGTGTGTGGACAAGATTAAAACCCTCAATTACCATCAAAATTACCCACAAGAATGAAAAACTAGCTTAGAAATACATATGCAGCAGCTGAAATGAAGCTGCTGTCGAATTAGAGGCGTCGCGTGACGCGATGATGACACCCCTTAGGGGTCGCGTGACGCGAGGACAAGGCTGCCAGTTTCAGAAGTTTACATATTCAGTCCCTGCACACACTTAAGTGTATTTTCGACACGTTTAACCTCCGTTAAGCCATTTTCAAGGCTCTACAAGGATGTTAAAGTATAGGGGACTTGAAATATGCTTGGAAATATCTCGGATGTCGGTTCGTTTGGTCGTACGGTCACGTTATTCGGTTAATTAAGACGAAACTCGAACGGACGCGAAATCGATCCAAATTACACGACGAGTGCTATTTTTGCGTTCCAATCACTAAAATAAAATATTTTAATGATTACAAAAATTTTTGGATGTCTGGATATGTTCAGAACGTAAGATATGCACATAAATGCAAACTTATGCATTTTTTGACGCTTTTAGTCCCTGTTAATCAAATAAGCATATTTCTCACACCGAACCCCTCAAAGCTTATTTCTAATCTATGTAAAGGATATTTAGAGTATGTTTAGTTTATGATCATGTTCCGGAGTGTACGTTGCCATACGAAATGGCAGACTTTTGCAGTTTGACGCAAATAGTCCCTGTAGTCGAATAAACTTGTTTTTGCCATACCAAACCCTTTAAAACTTATTTCTAAGTTATGTAAAGGTTATTTAAGGTATGTTAAGCTTATGTCATTATTCCGGAGTGTTTGTCACATTAAACTGATTATCTTTACTTATCAGTTTGCGTATAACTTTCCAGAAAGTGTTTAAGGGTTTGAATTTGAACAAGGATTGTTATTGTGCAAGTATCATAGATAATTACATAATCCAAAAATAAAACACAAGGTTTTATTGCTTACGGAATTGTTCGGATTGGTTAGTGATAACTGTAGGCACAGTTGTCACATGGAACGTCACCAAAAAAGCTCCAAAGTTGACTGACTTTTCTGTTTTCATCTAAAACTTTGTTAAACTTAGTAAACTTGAGTTAATCTCATCTCAAACCTATGTCCTAATGCTCATAATCAATCGAATGGTTAGTTGGGCTTAAAAACAAGGCTGAGAAATGTTAAATTAGAGGTTAAAACCTCACAAACATTCTGTTTTGGTTAGGGTTTTACCCACAAGAAGTGTTCAAACTTGAAGCTTGATGTATGTGTGATTGTTAGACTAGCTTGGGCGATCTTTCATAAAAATCCACTCACTTTCCATAGATTAGATGTTCATTTTTCATTATTTCTTGTAAGTTCATGACCCTCCTCATTGTTTATAACAACAAGTGTAGTGGTGAACAATAGAGGTACCTAAATGGAAGCTTGTTCTTCCTACCTCATGTATGATTTCTATGATACTTAGAGGTGCCTAAATGAATACTTTAATCTTCCACCTCATGCTTGACATATATGATATAGTACATTCTATGTAATACCTATGTAACATACAAACCGAAACCCTAATGTCATCATCCCTTAGAACTCTAAATCGAACATATTCAACCTTCTAGTCTCAACAACTTCGTTACATTGGATAATCGAAAAGCATATGCAATTTTGTGAGTATACTCGAACCCATTTTTACTTTTAAACACTTTTGGGTGCAACATGTATTCTATATAAACACACGAAAACACTTGAAACTATTTGAATCACACTCTATCCATATTGAAACATGTTAATCTCCCGCTAGTCTATTGGGAGTGAAACTTTGAACAATTTGATGCTTGTTAATCTCGTATGCTACGTAAACTATTTGTGTTGATATATGCTCATTAAATTTGCTAGCCCACCTTAACAATTATAACGCTATAGGAGTAATGCACCGCCCACGAGACTTAGGGTATTGTTAAGTTAAACTATTTTACCTCATGTTAAACTATTGGGATAGGCTATTTTAACGCATTGGAAACTTGGGTTTGAACATATTGTTACACAATCTCAACATACTAGTAACTTGCATATTGTTGTTCATGTTGGATACGAGCGTGTTAAACAATTTTATTCTATCTTATACTATGTATCAAACTTGTATACTCGCCTTTGCTTTTGCATTGAACTCTATTTTAATACATGTTGCAGGTGCGATAGACAAGATGATGCTAGGTGAAGAAACAAGATTTAGGTGGACTTAGAAACATATTTAGATAAATCTATTTTGTAAATGTATCTTTGAAACAATGTTGTCTTATTTGATTTTTGTATGACATTTTTAGCAATTTTATGAAATTTGAATTTAATCTATATTGTCACATAGCGTTATGAAGTTTTGAACAATTTGTTCCTCTCATCCCGATGTTTCCGCCATCGGTTGGGGTGTGACAGATTGGTATCAGAGCCATAACTATAGGGAATTAGGAAAAGTAGGAATGCTTTTGCCTAGTCTATAGTTTTAGAGCTTTATTCTTATGTTTTGCTTGAAACTACTTGCATGCTACTTTATTTGCTTCTCATTTATTCTCTTTTGATCTTTTAAACATATATGTCGCTTATGTGTTAATACTTGACATGCTATTCTTATGTGTTAATACTTGTTTTATTATGTGTTGATACTTGTTTTATTGTTCTATTCTTTATTTGATATTCTCGACATGCCTTCTTATGTGTTTAAACTTGTTCGTTTATTTCCTTAACATACGCTTTCTCTAAGGCTTTTGCTTGATTATTCTAAATCCGACAACACTCATATTATACAAACGAGACGAGTTTACCAAAATAGGCATGAAACCCACAATTTGGTAAACGACTCTCATTCCGCTTAATTCTAATTTGCACGAAATTGCACCATTAAGTCAGGAGTGAAATCCACATCTTAATGGAAATTTCAATTTCAAATTCTAGTGGACCCTCGTCAATGTGTCGAAATTAAATTTTGACCCAACGAGTACCAACCACATTTAGGGTACAAAGTTGTCAAGTTAGGGGTGAGACCCACATCTCGTCGACTAGTCCCACTCCTTGATTTTCATAAACCCCGCCAAGCCTCGAATTTTTGATTGAATTGGTACATGTAGTAACCGGAAGAGTGAATACCGTTAACCGACGTGTCGGCGAGAGTACACCACCTATTAAGCCAAAGCATGCTTCCCAAATTCAAAAGAACTTTTCGACCACTTTGGTTAGTCAAAGTTCCGTTTTGGAACCATCCAAGTTTTAATCGAATTTACATTTTACCTTTCTCAACTTTATTTGATGCAATCCTCTCTTTTCAAATTCAAGTTATTTTTGAGAGTTCACCTTTAGTGCATGTATCATACTATTAATTTTCATATAACTATACATTATTAATCTCATGTAATTTTATTTACACTTTTGCAACAACAAATGGAGACATGTCACCAAGATAGGAGTGATTTCCTTACCTTAACAATTAGCTCTGATTCTTTTCCTCATCTTACAACGACCTCACCAACGTGTTGGGGGTGATTCCCTTACCTAGGTGATCGTTACCTAAACTTTCTTTAATAGACTATATTATATAAACACGATCATGTTTATATCTAAATCGTTTATCATTAGTCAAATCTCTAATTATTTCAAAATGCATTGTTTATATAAACTTCTTACACTACAATCTATTTCATATAGCTCACACAAACAAAATTCTTAGCTTTTACCATGAACGCTTATTCCTCGATTTTCAAAATTTCACAAAATGCTACTTATCAACCTAGCCGGTCTAATAAATCCATTGCCCGCAAATTTCGTATTCCACGTAATTACTAAAACACACTTATCTCACATCATTATACTAAAGATTGCATTTTTTTATATTGAGAATAAAAGCAACTTATCATACAAAATATTACAAATATTACTCGATCGTTTACCAAAACTTTTTTTCAAAATCAACATAATATTTTATTAAGAACACCTTTCATGATCACTAAGCTCATATACCAAATTTCTTTTCTAAGGAGCAACATTTTCACAAGAACCTCTAAACTCCGAATTTCTTCGTTAATGAATAGTTATTTAAAACAAGGCAATCTTAATTACTTCTAGAACCTTTTCAACCATTATTCAATACGTTAATTGAGTTTAAAACACGTGGGCAAGGAAACTTCGTAGGAACCAACAAATTTTCAACTATATCAATTCTTTTAAAACCATAGTAGCACTTCCATTCTTTTACAAAGTACAATTCACATAATCAATAGATGTTTTATACTCTCTTTACATACACAAACTAGATTCTATATTTCATGTCAACTCAATCTATTTTGATTTAATTAAACTTCACATTTTGCTCAAACAACTATACATGCATACCATCTTATGTGTTTTAGCTTATATCTCACAACAAATTCACATATACTACTCATTTTTTTGTTTTCTTTTTATACTCAAAATTTATTGATCTTTTACGTACTTAAATTCGTATATTTCGATTATTGCCATATACAAAATCCTTAATTTATTACACTCATATCCATATTCGTATCTATACATCTTATGTCTACACTTATATTTATACTTACACATTGATGTTTATTTCCATATCCATATTCATACATTTTACATTATATACTCATGCTCACGAATTTTACATTTACATTATACTTATTATGACACCTGTGCCTCTGCGACCATCAAACAAATACCAAATTAATGAAATATTGTGTTTCATACTTGGGATTTGTAAAAATATGTGTATCGTTTGCACATATCAATTCTTGTTCGATTTCAAGCTTTAAATTGCTTTCTGGAAGGTTATACACGCACTGATGCGTAAATATAACCAGTTTAATGCAACAAACACTCCGGAACAGTGACATAGGCTTAACATACCTTAAATAACCTTTACATAGCTTAGAAATAAGTTTTGGAGGGGTTGGTGTGGCGAAATCAAGTTTATTCGCTTACAGGGACTAATTTAGACAAACTGCGAAAGTATGCCGATTTGTACTGTAACGGACATTCCGGAACTTGATCATAAGTTAAACATACCCCAAATATCCTTCACATAGCTTAGAAATAGGCTTTGAGGGGTTCGGTATGCTAAAATGAACTTATTTGATCAATAGAGACTGAAAGCGTCAAAAGTGCATAAGTTTGCATTTTCGCGCATATCTTACGTCCTGAATATTCCGGATATCCAAAAATTTATGTAATCATTAAAATATTTTATTTTAGTGATTGGCATGACAAAATTCCATTCGTCGCGTAATTTGGATCGTTTTTGCGTTCATTACGATTTCCGTCGTAATTCAGGGCCGGTTTTGGGCCTGTGCGGGAGGTGCCACCGCACAGGGCCCAAAATATCTAAAGGCCCAAAATTATTTAAAATATATAAATATATATACAATTAGTGTAGAAAAGTATTAAAAAGTTCATCTAGTGGTTCAGTGGATGCGTCTTCTTTCTGTTGAATTGGCCATCCCGGGTTCGAATCTCAGGCTGGTCACTTTTCTGTACTTATTTTCTTTATCTAATGTTATGTTTTTTCTTAGGCCTCAAGGATACTGATTATAAAACAAGGGGAAAGACCCCATATAGCCAGATTTAAATTTGGGCCTCAATAAATTTGTAAACTTCTCCGATTTTTTTCCTTCTCATTTAACCATTTACATAATAAACTTTACATGTTTTCTTGTTTAAATTTGTAGGTTTCTAATTTCTCATTTAACCATCTACAATATAAACTTAAAAGAACTCAATATCTTGCTCGATTTATCCTTTTTTGTATGAAAAGATTCGTGTTGCCAAATTAGTTTGAATATGTTTAAACATATTACAGTTCTTTTTTATTTAAGGATTCAAGTGTTAGTTATTTTTGCTTATCCAGAGAGTATTGAAACTAATGTTATGTGTATTAATTTATTTGTAACATAAAAATAGGATTTATTGTTTTTAATCGATACTAGCATTCACTCTATGAACATGGATAACTATGATACATGAAATATAGAGAAGAAATGGCATGAATTATATAAATACTTTATCTAGAGCTTTATTTTGAAAATGCTAAAAAAGGCTCACGATTCGCTTAAGTAAGTAATTTTGTTCATTTTGCTACACTACTTTTGTTTTGTTTATTTTACAATAATTATCATCGTATTGTGGGTTTTTTTATATATGATTAATGGGTTTATATTATAGGAAAGAGGCCCAAAGTTTTTGTCTCGCACGGGGCCCAAAACTTTTTTATCATTTTCGGAGACGGCCCTGTCGTAATTAACCGAACAACGCAACCGTACGACCAAACGAACCGACATCCGAGATGTTTTTGAGCATATTTTAAGTTCCTATGCTTTAACTTTATTTTCGAGCCTTGAAATGGGTTAACGGGTCTTAAAAGTGCAAAAAAATCAAGTTTTACAAGTGCAGGGACCATTTTTGAAATTTCTGACCAGATTCAATGAACCTAGTCCAATTTTGAAGTGTTGATGGTTTTAACCCATGGTTTTGCAAAACCATGGGCTGGTATTTAATGGTTTTTATGATACTATGGACTCATATTAGGGGCTCCCATGGTTTTAGAAAACCATGGGCACACATGTAAGGTCCATATCAAAGCTCAGTTTTCGATGAACGATCTTAACGGTTCTATGAAATCTATAAGTAACCCACCCATTCATTGTTTCAACCCACACTTTTGATCTGATTTGGCTCTCTAAGTTGGAGTATTCACTTCATACCTGAGAGTAATCGGATCAAAACTTCCGTTCTTGGACCCGTTGTAAGTCCTCCTTCGTTCTTTTATGCGTTTTTAGCACGAAAGTCAAACTTTGTTCGACTTTCTGCATTGACCAGTTTATGGTCAACACGAAGTTCGTTTGAACTTCATAACGTGAGCGTAATCACGATGGTTATAGTCCCTAGTGACTATACCTATTGATTACCACGTTGTTTAGGTATAGTGACGAGTCGTAGTTTCGGCCAAAATGCGTATTCTTGCGTATTTTGTAACCAAACTACTTTTAGGTATCAAGACCCTTTGTCTTGATACCAAACCTGTTTTCTAAATTCGTTTATCATGTTTTAACATGTTTAGCTCGTCACTTAAGGTTTTGTGCTTATGTAGGGTCGTAAGGTAAGCGATCAAAACAACTGCTTATACTTTCGAATCCGACCCGTTTGGTCGATCATTAGGATCCGACCAAGCATATTATGTGACCATATTTTCATAGGGAATAACCTTCCGTGGTTATACCTTATGGTCACTTCGTTTAAGTAGTTATATGATAGGTAGTTTATATGCCTTAGGGAAATTACCAAAATGCCCTTTTTACACATAAATTCATTTTAAGCATATGTAACCTAAATTTTGACATCTAAATTGATTAGGTAACATTATTAGACATGTTAAGGCATATATTACTTGTCATAGGACTAGTTAGGCGGTCCGAACGTGTTTTACGAGAACGACGCGTTAAAGTAGCGTAAGCTACCTAAACGGGTCGTAATGGGTCGTAAGCACTTAGGATAGGTTTCCTTTTAGAAAGTAGGCTTTGTTAAACCATATGACATGAGTTCCTATACTCATTTGGTTTACGAAAACCTCATTCTATCCGATCTTCCAATTTAGGTCCGGTTTATTTACATAGTTACCTATATTAGGTGCCGTTTGATTCTGTGATCCCTCTAGCTTTGCTTGGTTGTTGTTCAAGACTTCTAAGCACCCTCAGGTGAGTACATAGTCCCCTATTTTACTGTTTTTCAAACGTTTTAGGGTGAAACACATGTGCCTACTTGTAACTTTCATGCTTTCCATCTTTTCATATCATATACTTGCTATGTTCATTAGTACACTATTAGTACATGATTTCATTATGTTTTGCTATGTATGTTCACTTAACATGCTAGCCCATTGTTATACATTTTGAACTGTTTGAACCATTTGTAACCTCTGATTTATGAAAACCATTTGTAACCACTCAATGATGTGAACCATTTGTAACCATTCGATATATGGGAACCATTTGTAATCATGGGATGTATGAGAACCATTTGTAATCGTTGGATGTATGTGAACCATTTGTAATCATTTGATTGATATGAACCATTTGTAACCATTTGACATATGTGAACCATTTGTAACTGTCTAAACCATTGGGTTAGGGAAGTGATTAGGTAACAGGGCGGGTGTAATGTGTTAAAAGCATGGTGGATACGCCGCTGGTACTTCCTATATATAACTGCTTTTAACACATTATATATCGTTGCGTTATCTAGATCACTTGGGTAAACGATTTTGAAACAATGTCACACAATGATGTTTTCTGAATAATATAAACCATACGAGTTTTATTAACGAGTTTCTACTATATGTTTAACAATTTGATTTCATAAAACAAATGTTTTGGAGTTAAGAATCATGGCTGCGAGATTTTATAAATCATGTCCAATTTGATTTGAGTTGGTTAATTATGTCGCAATACCATACTTTTCAAAACAAGGTTTTTAAATAAGTATTCCAAAATGTCAAACGAGCCATGAATCTGACACTCACATAAAACCTATGTACTCGCCGGCATTTTTATGCTGACGTATTTTAACATGTGTTTCAGGTACCATAGTTGATGATGTTTGATGATGATATTTGTGTACCCTCACCTAGGAAAGGACGAGGCCTTAATGACTTAATAACAATGGAAGTTTATTTGTTCCTGTTTTGTTTCTAATTCCAATGTAATGTAATACATTTAATTCAATAAAACGAAACTGTTTAATCCATGGTTGTGAAACAATGATTCTGTTACAACACTCCCTGATGTTTCCACCACGTTTTGTTGTTTTACGTGGTCGGGGTGTGACACTTATATCCAAGTTTATATTCATATTAATACAATTATACTGATACTCACGTTTATCCATTTACGTTTACACTAAATATTATATTCGTGTTTACACCCACATACATACTTAGACATTCATGTTTTACACTTATATATCCATGATCATACTCGTACATTTCATGGCTAAACTTATATTTATACTCGTACTCGTCACAATACATTTTATACTCATATTTGTACTCACATTTATATGATTTATGTTATACTCGTACTCATATATATACTCTCGTTTATACGATTTATGTTTATACTCACGTTCATTCGTTTATGCTCAAATTTGTACTCACATTTATACCCATTTTCCTTACGCGTTATACTTATACTTGTAATCATACTCTTATTCATACATTTGTGTTATGCTCTCATGCGCATTCATATTTAAAACTTATACTATGCTCATACTTCTACTATACTCAAAATTTATACTTTCACACCTGTACGCAAGCGAAACCCGAGGGACTCGCTTACATTGGCCTTATACTATTTGGAACGCAAACATGCTTATATGTTACACTTCTATACGCACGCAATCTTATTTTCAAATTTATGTATACCTTGATTCATACGCAACTAGTACAAGCTATGTGGATCATGCGATGATCAGCATAATCGCGGGTGCACACGGGATTATAGTGATAAGCGCATGAGAACCTTAGAGTATACTACTGTGTATGGTAAGACACGGAATGTAACATTGCACCGAATAACGAAACGAACGCAACATGGTCAAAACATGGTGGATACGCCGCTGGTACTTCCAATATATAAGTGTTTTCACCATGTTACCAAACTGTCGTAAAACGTGCCATGCGAAATTCAGTGTTTTGCAGACCTTTTAGACCTTATACAAACTTTAAACAACTCACAAGCGCATTATATCCGATTATCCACGACGGGACTTCATTCTTAACACTCTACTTTTTCCTACCCAATACTTATGCCATTCTTATACTCGCATTCGTTTATTAAAAATCAATCGTTCACTTTTATACTCCCATTATTCTCCATTATTCCTTGTCTTTTATACGAACCCCGTTCGCAATAAAGGAGGTTTAAACGATCGAAATCCTAGCCTACCTCCTTACTTTTAAAACTACCTTTCTAGTCTTTATTCATGTACAAACACCTGTATTTTATCATTACCTCCAAAACCATTTTATGTAAAACGTCAAACCTTCTCGTTCCTCTCAGTAAAACAATTTTCTTCAAATGTGCAAATTGGTACTATTCTTTAAGCTCTCCATCCTAACTACCCCACTTTCATTAAATACAAACCGTTTTGATACAAAGATCTCTTTCGTAAATATGATACATTTTAAAACACCTCCAAATTTAGTTATTCAAACTTGTTTAAAATCGCTTTACCTACCTATACACCTACACGCTTTCAATTATGTTGGTACCTCAAATCATTTCAGCCAAACAACTTCTTTTACAAACCCATCTTGTCGTGCTCCAAAATTTCATACCTTTTACGTTTCAAAATTTTCAAGTCTCAATTTTAAATAATCACCTTCTTGTAAAAAAAATAATAAAAAAAAACTCTTTCAAGTCTTCCTCTTGAATAAATTTCGGGACAAAATTTCCTAAAGGAGGGGAAACTGTAACGCCCTACTTTTCGCACCTTCTATATTTGGAAGCCTTTGTTTATAATCCTATTCTTGGAAACTTTGCGTTCTTGTAATCGTCGTTTCGATGTAACCTTTATAGAATCCGAGACTTGAATCACAATGAAATTCTCGTTTGAACGAAATATTATTCTTGATTCTATATTTATCGATACTTGATACTCGTTAAACTAGTTAAAACTCTTAAAATAATGAGATTCGGAAGCTTCGTGAAATGAATAATCATATAAAGATTTTTATCCTAATTTAAATTCGTTTATAAATATGGGTATTTACCGATCCTATTTTCTTTAACTAATAGAATTAATTAATAACTAAAAAGTTTATTTATTAATATCTAGTTAGTCTCGTTAGACATTGAAGTTAGTAAACTAACTTAGTTAGTTTAAACTACAATGTTAGTTTTCTTTTTAAGATAATATAACTTGGTTATTTAATAGTTCAGAGGTGAATTATGCAATTTCTGAAAGTATAAAAGTTGCAGGGACTAGTTATGTAACTTCTGAAAATATAATAAAACAAAAGAAAATAAATAACAAAAAGATGCAAACCAAGGGACTCGAACCCGGGTCTACACTCTCACACACATGCACACAAACTAGCTGAGCTGGGTCTTCACATTGAACAAAACCCAGCCCAAATTTCATTTAACAATTGTGACACCTGTGTCTCTACGACCATCACACAAATGCAAATCCAATGAAATCTTGTGTTTCATTCTTGGGATTTGTACAATTACATGTGACTTTTGCACATATCAATCCTAGTTCAATTTCAAGCTTTAAATCGCTTTCTGGAAAGTTATACGCGAACTGATGCGTAAACGTAATCAGTTTAACGCGACAAACACTCCGGAACAGTGACATAGGCTTAACATACCTTAAATAACCTTTACATAACTTAGAAATAAGTTTTGGAGGGTTTAGTGTGTCGAAAACAAGTTTATCCGATCGCAGGGACTATTTGCGTCAAACTGCGAAAGTATGCCGATTCGTATAGTAACGAACATTCCAGAAGATGATCATAAGTTAAGCATACCCTAAATATCCTTTACATAGCTTAGAAATAGGCTTTGAGGGGTTCGGTATGCGAAAATAAACTTATTTGATCAACAGGGACTAAAAGCGTCAAAAAGTGCATAAGTTTGCATTTTCGCGCATATCTTACGTTCTGAACATATCCGGACATCCAAAAAATTTTGTAATCATTAAAATATTTTATTTTAGTGATTGGAATGCGAAAATACCATTCGTCGTGCAATTTGGATCGATTTCGAGTCCATTCGAGTTTTCGTCGTAATTAACCGAATAACGCGACCGTACGACCAAACGAACCGACATCCGAGATAATTTCAAGCATGTTTCAAGTCCCCTATGCTTTAACATCCTTGTAGAGCCTTGAAAATGGGTTAACGGGGTTTAAATGCGTCGAAAATGGCTTAAACATGCTGCAGGGACCATTTCTGCCAATTTGTGAAACTTTCTGGTTTAGATAGAGGGGTGGCGTCGCTCCACAACAAAGGGGTGGTGCCGTGGCGTGACGCGGCGGGTGTGTTTTGAAAGAAAACATGTTTTCAGCAACTAGCTTGAATTTGAGGGTCTTTTGTGCAAATTTCTCAATACTATGAACTAGTTTTGGAGCTCCCATTGTATACTAAACCATGTTCCACAAGTGTATGGTTAGGACTAAACCTTGATTCTTGCAAAAACACTTGTCATGATCTTGTGAATCCAAGCTTAGTATAAATAGAAGTGGGTTCTTCACTTCATTCCTCACAATTTGATCTCAATTCTTCTCTAAGTTGAAGCTCTCACTTGTGAAGCTTCATACCTGAGTATTTTGAGTTCAAATCTTCATTGCTTGGACCTTTTGTAAGCTTCTTTCCTACTTTTATGTATTTCAAGCATGAAAGTCAAACATTGTTTGACTTTCTGCTTTGACCAGGTTATGGTCAACACAAAGTTCGTTTGAACTTTGCAACGTGAGCGTAATCACGATGGTTATAGTCCCTTGTGACTATACCTATTGATTACCACGTCGATTAGTCGAAGTGACGAGTCAAAGTTTCGGTCAAAATACATGTTTATGTGTATTTTGCAACGAAACTATTTTCGGGTATCAAAACACTTTGTTTTGATATCAAACTTGTTTTCTAGCTTAGTTAAACATGTTTTAACATGTTTAACTCGTCACTTTTAGTCTAGTGCTTATATAGGGTCGTAAGTCAAGCGATCTTGACAACCGCTTAGACTTTCGAACCCGACTTGTTTGGTCGATCGTTAGGATCCGACCAAGCATATATTGTGACCATAGCTATATAGGGAATAACCTTCCGAGGTTATACCTTATGGTCACTTAGTTTAATTAGTTGTATAATAGGTAGTTTATATGCCTTAGGAAAATGACCAAAATGCCCTTTTCATGCATAATTTGATTTTAAGCATATGTAACTTAATTTTTGTCACTTAAACAGATTATGCAACATATTTAAATATGTTAGAGCATATAATACTTGTCATAGGACTAGTTAGGCGCCTCGAACGCGCATTCGCGCGAACGACGCGTTAAAGTAGCGTAAGCTACCTTAATGGGTCGTAACGGGTCGTAAGCACTTAGGATAGGTTTCGATTTAGAATGTAGGCTTTATTAAACCATATCACATGAGTTCCAATACTCATTTGGTTTACGAGACCTCATTACCAATTGCTTAATATAGTGATTCCATACTAGGTGCCACTTGATTCCTTGATTTCTGAGCTTTGTTAGGACACTTAATCGAGGATACTTACAATCTCAGGTGAGTATATAGTCCCCTCTTTTACTTTTTCAAATGTTTTGGGGTGATACATATGTGCCAATACGCTATTTTCATGATTTCGACTATATGATTACACGTGCATAGTATTATCTTTTGACGAATTGAACTATTATCCATGGCTTAAACAATTGATTTCCAATGTTTGTTAGAACTATTTGTTCATTTATACTAGACACCCCATTCTTGTTGTATGGAATGTCAGAAACCAAATTTTAACCAAATAGAATTTGCCTTTGTGGTAATTCTATAGTCTCTAAAGTGTAGTTTGATGCACTAACGTTTGAATGTATTTCCAAATTGCGATATATGGTATATTTCGATATACTACCAACGTGATACTCTTTTTGCTAAAGCATAATTTGATATGCCATTGTTTACTAAAGTATAGTTTGATACACTACCAAACCATGATTTAGGTATGTTTCGACATACTACCAACGTGATATTGTTTTACCAAAGTATAATTTGATATACTACCGACTCTGTTATTTCACAAACTAAAGTATATTTTGATATACTACCAAAGCATAGTTGATGTGCTATTTTCAAATCCAAAGCATAAGTTGATATGTTATTTACAAAACCAAAGTATAATGTATTATACTACCGATGTTTTTGATTCTAAAACCAAAGTATACTTGTGATGTACTACCAAATCTATTATTTCCGAAACTAAAGTATATTCTAATATACTATCTAATTAACTATTTCATAACTAAAGTATATTTAGATATACTACTCATCCGCTTATCTCAAAACCAAAGTATATTTTTGTATATACTATAAACATTTTACCAAAACGACGCATTTTAGAAACAAAAATTTTTACAAGGATTCATGGCTATTTTTGAAAACAAAAAACTCTTTTCTTGTGTTATCCAAAGCCATGAATCTAATTCACAAATCCTATGTTACTCAAATGCATTTTTATGCTGACGTACCTATTTTCACATATGTTTAAGGTGTTACTACGTGATGATTGTTGATGCATGCTACACATAGGATGGACTCGTGCCTTAGCGACTTTAAAACTTGAGAGACAATTATTTGTATTTATCTGATTTGTAATAAAACAATGAGTTCAATAATTCAATAAAACAAAACTATTTAATCCATGGTTGTGAAACAATGATTCTGTTACGACACTCCCCGACGTTTCCGCCACGATTTGTTGTTTTACGTGGTTGGGGTGTGACAGAAAAGTTGGTATCAGAGCCAATGGTTATAGGGAATTAGGTTATTAGTAATGCTTTGACCTAGACTATAACCTTCCTAGGACCCTAACACAAGTTATCTTGTGTTTAGTCTTAAAACAATATTGTCGCCTATCTTTAGGTGACAACCAAAACAAGAACACAAATAACGAATCCGTTTTTTAAAACCAATCATCTTTTCTTGGATGATTTATTAT
Organism: Helianthus annuus; assembly: GCF_002127325.2. Classification (NCBI taxonomy): domain Eukaryota; kingdom Viridiplantae; phylum Streptophyta; class Magnoliopsida; order Asterales; family Asteraceae; genus Helianthus; species Helianthus annuus. Next base: position 56,599,112 of record NC_035448.2, on the reverse strand, counting down.
AAGGTTTTGAACCTTCAAAGTTTTCAAAATCTCGTCAAAGTTTGGGTCTAAATAATGTGAACACGTGCAATCTGGAAGGGTGGATGCATGTACCTCGAGTTTTCTGTCTAAGGCTAGAGTGTTAGTACAAATCCACATAATCGGACCAATCACTCTTACCTGGGAACTCTTGGGGTGAGTGTCCACTTATAGGCTAAAGCATGTCTTCGCGATACATTAGTATGACCCATTTACTTTGGTTAGTCACAGTGTCATTTGTTTGTTTTAGGTAACGAACAAATGATCACAATCTTCATGCTTTGTCGATATTCTTTTAAGCATTCAATTCTTACTATCTGATATCATCTCACTCGTTTCTTTTCATGTTTCTTTGCTCTTTTAGAATACGCCTCCTCGACGTGATGCACAACCTCAAACTAACGCCGAACTCGCAGCTATTATCACTCAGCAAATCACTGATGTACTCCCAAACCCGATAACCCAAGTAAACCAAGCAAACAACAATAACAACAATGCTCCGTGCAACTATAAGACATTCAATTCAGCTAAGCCACTCACATTTACTGGGTCTGAAGGGGCCACTGGGCTCCTACAATGGTTTGAGAGTCTCGAAAGCACGTTTCGTCATATACAATGCCCAAACGAGCGAAAGGTTGAGTTTGCATCGAGCGTATTCCAGAAAAAGAGCACATACATGGTGGAACAGTGTAATGAGGGATAGGGGTGCCGATGTGGCATTGGCACAAACTTGGGAAGAGCTTCGAGCTCTAATGATGAAGGAGTTCTGTCCTCGTCATGAACTCAGGGCTTTGGAAAGGGAATTCAACGATCTTAAGCAAGACAGTGGTGAACATCGAGCCTACACTGATCGTTATGAGGAACTGAGCCTGTTATGTCCTACCATGGTTACACCTTTGGATAAGGCGATCGAAAAGTACATTGATGGTCTCCCTGACTTGGTTCAGGACATTGTTACTGGTTGCAACCCTACTACCGTCAGACAGGCCATTGAACTATCTGCTACCCTGACTGAATCCCAGATCAGGAAAGGTAAGCTTTTCTGAAAGGGCGACCCAAAACCATATGATGAGTCTGCACAAGAAAAACCAAAGGATAAACAGACTGAATCCTCCAAAAAGTCGAAGATGCGTAAGGCTTCACAAAACTTCGCTGTAGTTGCTCAGAACAATCAAGTTGCACCAAACCAGCCAGCACAACCTCGTACAAGGAAAAACTATGTTGGTACTGCACCTTTGTGCAACAAATGCAGCCATCATCATCTGGAACAAACACAGTGCCACAAATGTACCCACTATGGGCGATTGGGACATTTGGTCAATACCTGTCATTATGCTAACCAAAACCAAGCTGCTGCAAATCCTGCTGCTGCTCAAGCACAGTTTCCACCTGGATCGTGCTATAACTGTGGTAATCTTACTCACTACCGGAACAATTGCCCAAGACTTGTTAACGCAAATCCAGCGCGTGGACGAGTGTTTAACATAAACGAGGCAAAGGCAAATGACAATGCAGAAGTGAACAATTAGACTCTTGTATTTTCCCTGTTGATATCTTTGACGCTTGAAACAATTCAGTTGTTATATAAATAAAATTGTTGTTTCACTTTTATTTACAAGACTGATACGATTGTGTGTATGTGTGACATACCCCTACGATGCCGACATCAAGGAACCATGTTCCATACAAAACAAACTACTTGTGTGATTCTTACATTTTATGATCATTCGTGATCTCCCCAAAAATCCTAAGTACTCGTTTCTTTTAAGAAACAAAGTACAAGGTACAAGTTACAAATTCTTAAACAGATACTTGAAATACCATTTCAAATCCTTGATTTGATATCTAAAGGTACTTTTATAAATCCTTAATTGGATTCCTTGTGTGCTTTAATACGGATGTTTCGATACGACAAAGACAAAACCAAATCCTTATAAGATCTTCCTATCTTCATAGTTAGATTCTTGGGGATATTTAAAGTACTAATTAAAGTCCTTGATTGGATTTCTGGTGTACTTTAAACACATTGATTCAAATTAATGAACGAGCTAATAACTAAATTAACGAATGCACGATTATGTGATTATGTGTTTATGTGTAATTCTAAAGCTCGCTATCTAAGTCCTGGTAAAATCTTCTGTATTTTCATATGTTAAATTTTCAAAAGGATACTCAAAGTACTATCTTAAATTCCTTAAGGGGCTTTTCTATGCAAATAGTAAGAACGTTGGATTCCAAAGTGCTATTTCAAAATGATTATTTGATTCAAAGTTAAAAAGATCCTTTAGTGGTCTATTTAAAGAGATCATACGACAGTCTAGTTAAGGAGATCATGTGTTGATCTAGTTAAAAAGATCGTTCATTGATCTGGTTAAAAAGACCCTTTGGTGGTCTAGTCAAGTCATTACGTGTTTGTTCGATCGATTTTTCCGCTACGCATTATGAAATGAACTGTGCGGACTGTGCAAGGAGTTACGTAACTATGGATGCATACATAATTATGGAATTCAGTGCACAAAGACCGCATCAAGTTTTGTCATGTGTTAAGACCTATAGTGATAAGAATAACGAAACGGGAACAATGTAAAAAGGGCATGGTGGATACGCCGCTGGTACTTCCTATATATAAATGCTCCTTATTACATTGCGAACGTAGCGTTATTTAAGTTACTAGAAGTCTTGGACCTTGACCAATGTTATTTTATCTTACACTCTCCAACTCCGTTTTCGAGCACACACAAGTTCCTATAATAGTCTTCATAGGAAACATTCTCCTATCCGTTGTTTGAAGCTCCATGTTTTTGTTACAACAACGACAACACTTTGACAATTAACAAATTCTCCAAGAATCCAAACGTGGCCCAGAGTTTTACTTAGGAAATGGAGGATTCATTCGAAAGCGAAACAGTCATAATTGATTTCACATGTTTCCCCTAAAATTTAAATTTCGGGACGAAATTTCCTAAAGTAGGGGAGACTGTGACACCTGTGTCTCTACGACCATCACATAAATGCAAATCCAATGAAATCTTGTGTTTCATTCTTGGGATTTGTACAATTACATGTGACTTTTGCACATATCAATCCTAGTTCAATTCCAAGCTTTAAATCGCTTTCTGAAAGTTATACGCGAACTGATGCGTAAACGTAATCAATTTAACGCGAAATGTGACAACCCTCACCAAACCAGGTATCCGTACGACTTAATTAATATTTAATTACTGCTTAATTGTTGTGCTTGCTTACAAATGTGGATAAACTGCTACTTGAATTTTGATATATACAGATACTTGCATCATACTTTATTAACTGTCACTCCATTATTTACATACAGAACGTTAGTGACAAACTTGATGCACAAAAGCACAGTAGCACAATGAACGGATAACCCATTAAACATGCTGATATAGCCAGCATCAGGCAGACACTGCCTCTAAGGCCTGTATGAGCCAGGAATAGTTTACTACACTAGTAAAGAGTGTAGGGAAATGAGGGTTGTAGAACTGCGTCACTAGGTGATAGTTATAGTGACCGGATGTGCCTAAAACATGTTTTAAACACAAATTCTGCACTTCATTCACAAAATTCAGCATTTAAGCTAACTAGAAAAGTGCAAAAAAACATGGGAAAATAATACTAGACACTTTCCAAAGTGTCGGGAAATTCTTTGTGTCACTAAAAATAATAATAAAGACACTTTAAAACTTTGTTTGACACTTTAAAGGATCAGTATCCAACCGAACAACCGGACTTTACCCGGAACATAAAAATATTGTCATTGACAATGTTTTTCCTTTTCTGAGCCAGTTAGGGTCCCCGAATACCCTAACACCCGTTATAACTTACAACACACAATATACACTAATTAACCTCCTAACTTAACATAACTAGACTTTAATTATCTAGTTGAAATTGAACCAAACCCCCCCCCCCCCCCCCCGTGTAACCGATCGGTCACCACAAGGGTGACACACCTTGTCCTTGATTAATTATTTTAATCACTTTGTAAAATATCTAGGCTACATATTACATGGTGGATAAATGGGTATGAATGGATTATAAATAGACATCATGGGTAATCACATAACCTTCACAAACCATTGGTGATCTCTTTATTTCCTTATTTGCTACATACCAGGGATTTTATACTTACAAAGGTTTTACATACTCACTACACATGAACTCGCTCAACAATTTTTGTTGATTTTTCCAACTTACATGTATTTCAGGGAACTAAGGATCTGGCACGGTATGCTACGTTTTCACGCTGTGTTAGAGTTATGGGATCATCCACGTTTAGGGATTGTGACTTTTACCTGGACGAGTCACAAGTCTTAAACGGTGTTTATTTTATGATTGTAGTTGTGTCTTTTGAACAATGTTTTTATGTTATTAGGTTGTAATTTCCGTTGCATGTGTCAACGCTTTAAGACAGTGTTGTGTTACTTTTATTTTAAAACATGAATCAATGGATGATCTGCATGGTTTTTAATTCATATAGCTTCGTTGTGATTAAGCTATGGTATTAAGAAGTCACACCAAATAAACCCACGCTTCCGCAAAGCCAGGGTGTGACAGCTTGGTATCAGAGCTCTGATCATAGCGAACTAGGATTCTTTCTCGAGTCTAGACTATGATCACTAGGGCTCTCACGAAAACATTTTTACATTGCATACCACTTAAGTCCAGATCCAGGTCACAAAACGTTTTTACAAACAAAAGTTGAGCACATTTTATTTGTTAGTTATGGCTCAGTCTGGGAGGCTGAGGCTTGGTCTGGGAGGCTGAGGCTCGGTGGGAGGCTGAGGCTCGGTCTGGGAGGCTGAGGCTCGGTCTGGGAGGCTGAGGGAGTTGTCTAGTGGGACTAGGGAGTCAGTCTGGGAGGCTGGGAGAGTTGTCTAGTGGGACTAGGGAATCAGTCTGGAGGCTGAGAGAATTGTCTAGTGGGACTAGGGAGTCAGTCTGGGAGGCTGAGAGAATTGTCTAATGGGACTAGGGAGTCAGTCTGGGAGGCTGGGAGAGTTGACTAGTGGGACTAGGGAGTCAGTCTGGGAGGCTGGGAGGCTAGTGGGACTAAGAGGACTATTTGATTGCTTATTATTGATTAACGTGCTTAAATGACTATATGATTGATTATTTGTGCATATGTGTGTTTATGTTACAAACATCATGACTCTCCAGTGTCAACGGCATGTTTGTGCGTTTGAGAGTCGGACACCACGGACCCTATGCCCATAGTATCGGACGACAGAGTGTCATCAGAGCACGAGGTGCATACTTCGGACACCACCAGCACGGATGATGATGATTTTCAGCCATTCGCGCTGCCCGATGTTGTTGCTGAGCCCGCTGATGGCCCTATCGCCAGGGATTTGCCGCTCGCGGTGATCCCTGCCCCTGTACCCCTTGCCGCGTACCCTGTTCTTGATATGCTCCTTGACGTAGTCGCTGACGACGACTTCTTTGACGAGGATCCACTAGAGGATGACTTTGAGGGCGAGGCCCACATAGCTGCTGGCGATCTCTTACTACTCGCGGATGCTCCTGCAGAGGAGGCACCCATCCATTCACCCGTCCCAGACTCCTTTGAGTCTATGGCATCTGCACCATCGCACGCACGGGGAGGGCAGCACTTTTTGCATGATTCAGACCCTGATAGAGCGTCATCCGCTGCACCTGCCCTTGCCCCTAGTTTTGCGATCGACCATGACACTGATGATGATTCAGACCCCGTTTTCCCACCTGGTTTCGATCCAGACTAGGAGATTGAGTTCATTCACTAAGATCAGCCCATGGAGGACCCTGTTGACCCCGTTGATCCCATGTTTGCTGATCTTGTTGATTTCGCGATGGAGTTTGATGATCTGGAGCCTGTTATGGTCCCTGAGCCGGCTGACGCTCCAGACCCCGCATTCGAGCATGACCCTATTCATGCTGACGTACCCGCTGTTGATCCTTTGATTGCTGATATACCTATCGATGATCATCCTATTGTTGCTCCACTGTTGGAGGACGATCATGCTGTTGATGCTCATATCGATGCTCCTCATATTGCTGATATACCCGCTGATCCTGTTATTGCCCCTCTTCCTGACCCAGTGCCTGTAGAGCCTGATCATGCACTTTTTGTGACCCATGTTGACCCTCGATATGCGCACACCCGAAATGGGTGGATAGACGATGATGATGACTACCCACCTTTTGTGGTACCTGTTACACCTGCTTCAGCACCTGCTTCAGTTCCTATTGATGCACCCTTGTTTCCTGCACACGTCACTGAGGCGCATCGCGCAGACCTGCCTATCACATTTATCCAGGACATACCTCCACCACGTCCTAGGAAGGGTTCATCCCGTCAGCCTTTTGGCCATGCACCTTTCATGCCTGGAGGAGATCAGTTTGTACCACAGATCCCTCATCATACTGCTGTTCCCCCTATTGCACCATTTACTGTGCCATCCTTTGCTCCATCTAGTGAGCCTTTTCTTTGGACTTCGCCACCCATTATGCCGCCATCTGATCCATATCATCCTTATCACGTGGGTTCTTCCATAGAGGATATTCTCAGGTCTTTTATGATTCAGCAGGAGGCGTTGACTCGTCGCGTGCAGGAGCTTGAGAGAGCTCAGCGACCATCATGCCAGTGCCAGGGCCAGACTCACCCTCTGATATCACACCCTCCTCGTCCATTATCTACTGATTCCGCTGCTCGTTTTTGGACTCAGGAGCAGCAGATAGCATATCTTTTGCGTTCTCATCGAGCCATTGAGGAGGATTGGCTTCACATGCGACGTTTGCTCTTTACTCTTTTTCCCCCTCCTCCACCGCCATCAGCGTAGGGCTATTTTGTATGACACGGGTAGGCTTTTGTTGAGAAGACGGCGATTGCACAGACTGCACAGCTTTTGGGATTTTGCATTTTGATCATGACTTTTGTTGTTATGTATATTGGATATTGTTGACACTGATTTGATATTTTGGACTGGGGTGATGTAGCCCTTAGTCGTTGATGTAGTATGATACAGTTGTGTACATGTAAACCTTACATTGTGATCCCGATTCATGGCAATGCAATCGCAGTATTCTCATCATATGTAATGTTTGATTGATTGTTTATGTTCTTTAACATGAGATGTTATGTGTTTTGATAAAAGGTATACGTATGATTCTTTATTTACTATGGCCTGACTTACGTGAACCCATCTTTTAGAAGATGCCACCGAGACTTCAAGCACGCATGCCTACCAACGAGGCAGAACTTCAGCAGGTCATCGTTGCCGCCATTGCGCAGTACGCAGCCTCACAAGGAGGAACTAGCGGGAGTAATTCAAACAACAATGGCAATAACAATCCGCCTCATGGTAAAACTAAGTCATTAAGGCATACCATGATACAATTGGATATTTCTAGCAAGTTTGCTAATGCCATTCATATATTGTAACGTATGTGCAGGGTACACCTACAAGCAGTTCCTAGACTGCAAACCTGTAAACTTTGACGGCACCGGAGGTGCTGTTGCTTTTGTTCGATGGGCCGAGAAGACAGAATCAGTGCTCCGCATGAGCAAGTGCGCTCCAGACCAACAAGTTACTTACATTTCTGGGCTATTCTTGGACGCAGCCCTGTCCTGGTGGAACTTACAAGTACAGACCCTTGGTGAAGCAGCAGCCTACGCAATGACATGGACCGAGTTAAAAGAGCTGATGCGAAGAAAGTATTGCTCTCGCGCTGAAATTCAAAAGTTGGAAACTGAGTTTTGGCATCTGAAAATGGAAGGACCGAAAATTGCGGAATATGTTCAAAGGTTTCACGACTTGTCTCATGTGGTACCTTATATGGTTACACCAGAATTCAAGCGAATCGAACGCTTCATTTGGGGTTTAGCTCCTCAAATCATAAGTATGGTGACCTCTTCCAAGCCGGCAACAATCACTGAGGCAATCGATCTGAGCGTGGCTCTTACTGAGGAGGCTATCCGCCTAAACAAGTTTTCTGATGTTGAGCAAAAGAAAGAAAGAGACTCACGTAGAATCGTCCGGGGGTAACAAAAGAAAGTTCTCGAACTTCAAACAAGGCACAAGCAGTGATGGCAGGAAGGGAGAACCAAGCGCACCAGTCCAAGCTACAACTGGTACTGGAAAGAAAGGAAAGGGATATATGGGTACACATCCCAAGTGTAACACCTGCCAGCGTCACCATTCTGGCCGGTGTGGGTCAAAAGTATGTGAAGCATGTGGAAAGGTTGGTCACTCGAAGGATACTTGCTGGGCCACTGTTGCCCGGGGAGGCCAAGGAGGTTTTGGAAATAGAAACAATAACCGGGGTGGAAATGGAAATCGTGCACAAGGAAATAACGGAGGGAATGGAAATCGAGGCAACAACGCAAATCAAGCTGGTGCTGTGAATCGTAACCAAAACAACAATCAAGCTGGGAATGGAGGTGGAAACGAGCAAAGACCAGGTTGTTTTAACTGTGGTGACATTGGGCACTATAAGAGGAACTGCCCAGAATTGAACCAAGCACGGGGAAGGGTTTTCAATATCGAAGCGAGGGAAGCGCGCCAGGATCCCAATGTTGTTACTGGTACGTTCCCTATAAACCAACGCTTTGCATCCGTTTTATTTGATACTGGTACCGATTATAGCTTCGTGTCATTAGAATTTAAGAATATGCTTGGGTTAGCCGCTAGTAAATTAGATATCCCGTACTCAATTGAATTGGCTAATGGAAAGTTAGTAGAAGCCAATGAAGTGGTCAGAGGTTGTGTGATCGAGTTGGGAGAGCGTGAGTTTGCTTTGGATCTACAACCAGTCCAGCTGGGGAGCTTCGACGTGGTAGTAGGAATGGATTTGTTATCTAGCAACAAGGCAGAAATTGTTTGTCATGAAAAGATCGTTCGCATCCCAACAGAAGATGGGGAAATGATAGTAGTTCATGGGGAAAAGCGAGATACGCCCCTAAGAATCATCAGCTGCCTGAAAGCCCGTAAGTGTTTATAGAAGGGATGTGCTGCCTTCCTGGCACACATTGTAGATAAGAAAGCTGCAGAACCAAAGATCGAAGGCATCCCTATCGTGAGGGAATATCCGAAAGTCTTCCCAGAGGACTTGCCAGGATTGCCACCCCAAAGGCAAGTGGAGTTCAGCATCGACTTAGTTCTAGGCGCCGCGCCTGTGGCTAAGGCACCTTATAGACTTGCACCGTCAGAGATGCAGGAATTGTCTACACAACTTCAAGAGTTGCTAGACAAGGGATTCATCAGACCAAGCTTCTCACCTTGGGGAGCTGCGGTCCTGTTTGTCAAGAAGAAGGACGGTAGTTTTCGAATGTGTATCGACTACCGGGAGTTGAATAAGCTGAGGATCAAGAATAGGTATCCCCTGCCAAGGATTGATGATCTTTTGACCAACTGCAAGGTTCAAGCTTTTACTCTAAAATCGACTTACGATCTGCATACCATCAGCTAAGGATACAAGAAGAAAGTATCCCGAAGACAGCCTTTAGGACTCGTTATGGACACTACGAGTTACTAGTTATGCCGTTTGGGTTGACAAACGCACCTTCAGTTTTCATGGACCTAATGAACAGAGTTTGCAAGCCGTACTTGGACAAGTTCGTGATTATGTTTATCGACGACATTTTGATTTATTCAAAGACAAAGGCTGAACACGAACAGCACTTAAGAGCTGTTTTGGAGTTGCTGAAAAAGGAACAGTTGTATGCCAAATTCTCTAAGTGCGAGTTTTGGCTACGTAAAGTCCAATTCCTTAGACATGTGGTAAATGGGGATGGAATTCATGTGGATCCAACAAAGATTGAGGCGATCAAGAATTGGGAGACCCCAAAAACGCCAACCGAGATTCGACAATTCTTGGGTTTGGCTGGCTACTATCGAAGGTTCATTGAGGATTTTTCGAAGATCGCTCAACCACTGACACTCCTCACGCAGAAAGATAAAAAGTTTGATTGGGGAATCAAACAGGAAGAAGCGTTTCAGCTGTTAAAAGACAAGCTCTGCAATGCGCCAATCTTAGCACTACCAGAGGGTACAGATGATTTTGTGGTATATTGTGACGCTTCGCGTTAAGGCTTGAGTTGCGTGTTGATGCAACGCCAGAAGGTAATAGCTTACGCATCGCGCCAGCTGAAGGTACATGAAAAGAATTATACCACACATGATTTGGCACTCGGTGCAGTGATATTTGCATTGAAGATCTGGAGACACTACTTGTATGGTACAAGATGTACAATCTTCACAGATCATAAAAGTCTGCAGCACATATTCAACCAGAAGGAGTTGAATATGAGACAAAGACGTTGGGTTGAGTTGTTGAATGATTACGACTGCAAGATAAAGTATCATCCAGGAAAGGCGAATGTGGTCGCCGACGCCCCAAGTCGAAAAGAAAGGATCAAGCCCATAAGGGTTAGGGCTTTGGAGATGATCATCCAGACGGATCTTTCCCTGCGCATTCGTGCCGCGCAGAAAGAGGCTCTGAAGGAAAGAAACATTGAAGAAGAATATCTTCGTGGGATGGAGAAGCAGCTGATACCAAACGAGGAAGGAACGTTATGTTTTGAGAAAAGGATTTGGGTTCCTCTATTTGGTGGTTTGAGAAAAGTTATTTTTGATGAGGCACACAAATCACGGTACTCTATCCATCCAGGAGCGGATAAGATGTACCAAGATCTTAAAGATTACTATTGGTGGCCTAGGATGAAAGGCAACGTTGCTGTTTATGTGAGCAAGTGTTTAACGTGTGCCAAAGTTAAAGCAGAATACCAGAAGCCTTCGGGACTTCTGCAACAACCTGAGATTCCTAAGTGGAAAGGGGAACAAATATCAATGGATTTTATAACGAAGTTGCCAAGAACGCCAAAGGGTCATGACACTATTTGGGTAATAGTGGACCGGCTAACGAAGTCTGCGCACTTTTTACCTATCAGAGAGAAGGATAATACGAGCAAGTTGGCTGAAATTTACATGAGAGAAATCATTGCACGTCATAGAGTGCCTCTCTCGATCATCTCTGATAGAGACGGAAGGTTTGTGTCAAGAATATGGCAATCCTTCCAAGAAGCTTTTGGCTCACAATTGAATCTGAGCACTGCATTTCACCCACAGATGTCACACCCCGAAATATCAGAGCTGGCGTGACTGGACCGGTATCTTCATTGCACAGTGGAAGCAAATAAGCTAAGACTTCTAGAAATTAAACGCCTGCTAAGTACTCGAAATCCCGTGGGTTATCCTATTCCAACCGTTCCATAGTTTTGAAAAATGCAACCTGAGAAAGAACATGCGAAAAAGTCAACATAAAGTTGAGCGAGTTCATAGTTTGCTTTGAAAAGATTTAAAATAAATCTTTTTGGTAACCGGTTTAAAGTTGTTGAGAAAATATAGTAAAATCATTTTCTTGGCATAATATATGAGAACTGTGAGTCTAGCCCACGAGAGTCTTTGTGCATTGCACGAGAGAGAATGGGCCAAGCCCAAACGAACCTTTGTAAGCAGGATCAGCGCTTCCTCTTACTTAGGTATAACTTGAAAAACGTAACCAAAGTTTGTAATTCATGTGTTTGTGAGTTTCCATCAAATGAATCTTATGAATATATGAAAGTTTTAATGTTTTAAATGGGTATGTAAAGCGTCTATGAACAGGTTGATCGTTAATGTTTCGCGAGGACATCAACGTATACGACGACATAGGAAGTACTCAACCTGTGTAGATGATTTTTAGTGTCGAATCACCTCGACTGTGTGAATGACCTCAACTGTGTCGAATCCCCTCGATTGTGTGAATCACCGTGACTGTGTCGAATCACCTCGACTGTGTCGAATCCCCTCGACCGTGTCGAATCACCTCGACCGTGTCGAATCACCTCGACCGTGTCGAATCACCTCGACCGTGTCGAATAACCTCGACTGTGTCGCCCGTACCCATTAGAAAACCATGCACGTTTCGTAAATATGCGCGTGTTTTGGAAGACCGGTATGTTTGATCGAAATCATTCGTAAACCATTTAAGTTCCTTGAAATCCATTCGCAATATGGTTTATAAATATGAGTTTTCGTTCAACGAAAAGTTGTTTATTTTTGCAAAACTTGCATGTCTTTCCACCCCCGAAAACATTTATAAAAATGTAAAACAGTAAAAAGTGGGGGTTATGAACTCACCTGGATATTCATGTACAAAGCTAGCTTAGTGTGATTCCGTAGTGTCATTCCAATAATGTGAACTCGCTAGCGTGCAACTATAGCATTCCTAACAGGGAATAACTTATCAGTTTCTAATATAACGACGTAATTAAACTACGTGTCCGAGCTCTACCGAGTCGTTAATAAAACAACTCTACGAAGGTGTACTTATGTTGCTTTAGAATAACCAATTTCATGGTTATTTGGTCCCGTTTATAAATGGGACAAAACTAAGTCACGAAATCGACTTAGCTTTCGAGTGGTTTAGTAAGTATACGTATATATATATACACACATACAAACATAACTATATTAACGAAGTTATATAAGTCGTCGCGAATGGAAGGCGTGGGTGAATAGTAGTACGGCTCGTTGCTTTCGTAAGACATAAATAAATAAGTACATATGTATGTATATGTACGTATATTTGAATTCTTGACTTTTGAAATGAAGATCAACTGTTCATTTTGTAAGAGTATTCGGATTCTAGACGGTTGAAAGAAATATAAATAATTATATTTATATTATATGATTTTCCGAATACTAAATGTTTGAAATAAATATATACATATATATACATAAATTTTAAGCCGTGATGTTTGAAAAAATATAACTCAGAATTTCAGTCGCTTGAACTAAATATAAAAACTATATTTAGTTCGTAAGAAAATTTAGAATCGGCGTTTAAAATAAATGTAAACCTTATGTTTATTTTATAAATGTGTTCAAGTAATTCGAAAAGTCGACGTTTAAAATAAATAGAAACTTCATATTTATTTTATGAAAATGTTCTAGTATTTCGAATTATCGGTGTCTTGAAATAACGTAGTTAATCATGCTTATTTTATAGAAACATCGAGTTTCGTTAAGTAGTAAATTAGGTTTGTCGGAATATTATAACTTTGTTTTGAAGTTCGTAATACATTTCCAAAATAAATATACTTTCATATTTATTTTATAAGAAACTTGGACTTCGACAAATGTCGTTTTTAGAAAAAATCGCGTGTCGTGCTTCAGATTTTCACGAAAATCGGACAGAGTTTCCTCTGTTTTTGGAATAACCAGACGACTCAAGTTGTCGTCATTATGTCAAAATTCAACAATTCAATAAACCATATATATTTTTCGTCAAATACGTTGAAAATGTAATAAGTCACTAAACGTAATAATTATAATACGATGGTTCGAGCTCGGTTCGCGTAATCTAAAAATCTAAGCTAACGTAACAAATATTTGCTACGTCTAAACTTTACCGGGTTCTGAGTTGGCCGGGTGTTGACCAAAACGAACTGAGTTGACCCGAAACCTGACCCGGTTTGACTGAGCCGCTGACCCGACCCGTTGACCAGGTTTAACCAAACCTGAAACTTGAACCTGACCGGAATATCAATACCCGCTTGTTGACTGCCTTTGACTGAGGTTGACCTCGAACCCGAACCGAGACTGACCGGAGAGGAACCCGAACCGTACTTGAGTTGAACCAACTAACCCAAAACTCCCAAAGGTTATCTGAGCAGAACCGCATTTCGAAACGTACCGAGCCTGAACCGCGTGTGAACCGAACCCAGCTGGTCAAATCTGAAGTACCACAATAATCACCACCACCGCCGTGCGCCGGTGATGCGGCTGCCGCCGTTGTCAGCCGTGGCGCCGCCACCAGTGGGTGGTGGTCGGCGGTTAGCTTAGTGAGAGGGAGAGAAGAGTGTGAGAAGAATGGAGATCTTGAGAGAGACCACACGTGCAACGACGTCGGGAACGGAACCTCCGCTGAAGTCCCATGCTACCACCGTCGTGAGCGGCGGCGACGGTGTCGGAAACCCCTCCACTGGCCACTGCCGGCTGCCGCCTTGCTCCACCTGCCTTGTCGGATCTTGTTGGTCATGTGGATGTCGAGGGAGATGGAACGAGAGAGTGGAAATGGGGTGGATAAGACTTGATTTCATTTGTGTGTCTTTGAAAGATGTTGCACAGAAGATGGGAGGGAACATAAACAACGTATGCGGCTGGTGAAGTGAAGTAGGATTAGGGTTTTTGACTTTATAACTAGTTATATATACTAGAGTTTCAAGTGGGCTTGGGCCTAGGCCCACAAGCCCGCTTCTCATGTTAATGTTTCTGGAGCCCGTTTTTGAACCCGAGCGTCATAAATTGTCGTAAAATATAACTTTAAGTCAAGAATGCTAAAAAAATCACGTCGGAAATTGAGGTTTGACGCGTATTTTGTCGGTTGCTTTAAAGCACGTGAAATGTTCCGTTTGTCGTTTTTAAATCCACTTTTCGAACCGTTTTCAACTACGGATAGAAAAATTTAAAATCAAAGCTAAATACATCAATATATATTAATATCGAGACGAAATTCGAATCCGGTGCTTCCATTTCGTCATTGATTGTCAGTGCGTTCCTGTAGTCGCGTTTCTCGCTCATGTTTGCGTATTGTGACGTTCGAAAGCGTGATAATTTCGCAAAATGAAATCCGTAGATTTAAATTATACGTATAAAATTGTATTTGTCGGTGTGGTCAGTATTTTGTACGACATCAGTTCGTTATCATTTAACGTCACGTAGTTTCTCCGCAGATTATCGTTCGCGTACTGTAAAGTTGAGTAGGCGTTCCTAGGCATTACTAAAGCCTAATTAGGTTAATTCGTGCCTTAAACACTATTAATTATCGCCTTAAACGTTCGCTAATCACGTAATTAGAAGCCGTTAATCACCGGTTGTCACATTCTCCCCCTGTTGTAGAAATTTCGTCCTCGAAATTTAGTCTATGTTATCTCCTCAGAGTTGTGTCGTTTCGCAGGTAAGCCCGAATAATATCAAAGTGAATGACCGCGTAATCAAGTCAAGACTTATTCAGATTGCGTGAGTGAAAGGACATCTTGCATCAATAAGAACCCAACGGTTCAACTGAGTTTGTTTCGAAAATCGATGTCAAGTGAACGAAGTGTTGTGATACTATCACAAATGTGACCAAGTTTACGGGTTCAACAAAAGATGAGTTTCAACCAATAGAATTCCAAATGAACACTCACAATATACAATTCAATTTTTGAAACAATAGAATTTACTACCAACGGAAACTTGCATACGTTGTTGTATGATTGAAACTCAAATTCAACAAGTTCAAATAAATAGAATAAAAAAAATGGTTTGTTAATTATCGAACCATTAAACGAATAAAATCAACGTGTTGATGTTATAGAGTTGCAAGGATACACCGAAATGAAATACAACCTAACCTGGTGTATCATCGTCTTAATACATAATTGCATTAAGACCATTTAGATGATGTGTCAAACGAAAAGCATACATAGTTTCGCATGAGACGGTTGATCGTGATTAGCACAAGCTATAAGTTTATACCGACGCCACAAGGTGTTGTAGTGATTGAAATAATTCAATAATAGCGGTGACCGAACAAGTATCACCGTGTTTTGAATCAAATGCTCGATTCATGATTAGCCCAAGCTACAAGTTTATACCGACACCACAAGGCGTCGTAGTGAATGAAATAATTATATAATAGCGGTGACCGAACAAGTGTCACCGTGTTTTGAAATCAGATGAACGGATCAACAAAGTAAGTCTGAATTGTTGTTTCAAACAAATCTGATAGGATTTTCAATTGATAATGAAACGAATAAATAATGTTTTTCGATCGAAGATGAAAGGGCACTAAATATCGCAAAACGTTCGATTGATGATGAATGATCCGTTAAGAGGTACACCGGAATATGACATAAATTTGTGTACCATTATCTTAACACACGATTGTGTTAAGATTGCTTTAATATGATAAACCAACAAAGCGGATTTAATATCAATAAATAAATAAATAAATAATTAAATCCGTACATGATGTGAGCAACGAGATTAGCGCAAGCTTCAAACTTGTGAAAAAAAAACGCCACCACAAGGTGATCGTGATTAAAGAAACGATTCGATGAAGTCGAAAACCAAACAAGCCTGTTATAGTTCAAAACAAATGATGTGCTTGTTGGAATTATTTCGAATATGATGGCCTCAATCCATCACATGGGAGCCTGAATTGAATATATATTACGAGCAAGTTCAATCAATTGAACTTGGTAGAAACACAATCCAACAATAAATTCATGTATCAATAAGATAGTTTCGACATGGCCACAACGAAAAACCATGTATACCATTCAAAAGGAAATGAGTTTTCCAAGAAATTTGTCGACTCGATATCAAAGAGTCAACGCTTTGCAATAATGTTGTTCATCTAGATCACAATGCAAAGATCAAGTATAGCGAAACAATATTTGAGCTTTGATGAAACAAAAATTTGGAGTGAAGCCCTCTAATGGTCTTCACAAATCAAACTGACCACATGCGCAACAAACAATGCATGTGTAACTTACGAATTTGTTAAGAAATGGAGCAGTCGAGTGTTCGCTATCATGAAAGAAAATTTTTGTGGTGCAACGATCATTAGGGGGGAGTAGAAATGCAAAAATCTACTCACTGTATGCAAGAAGTCGAAATTTCAACAAAAGAAATTTAAGGACTTTACCTGGGAGTTCACGTATGTTGTACGTAGCATAATCGCCATGAATGAAGTAGGGGGGAATGCGAAGACATGTGACTTCTTTTGCAGCGCTAATAGTTGCGAGTCTCTTTAGACTAAGTATCGATCGTTACGAAATCTTGTTTCAACGTACCTCAGCATGATTCGTGTTGCTTGCAGGATCACTTGGCAATTTGCCGCGTTTCGATCACTAGTTCTCCCGCTGACGGGATTAGCATCGTTGTTGCCGGGCCCAATCGTGTTTTCCAAAGGCCTTGCCTCGAAAGTCGTGTGTGATATACTTCGACGTCCGCTGACGTTTAGTTTAAGTTTCACGTATAGTTGCGCAATAACGTTTCGTTCCATGTAGATTACCTGCTCGGGTAATTAAAATAGCATAGACAATATAATATAATGGCGTTTGCCCGAGTTGTTATTCACGGTTTCTAAGTGAGGACCTTTAATGAGTTTCGACATCAGTTTTCCAAGGGTCCTAAATGCATGTTATCCAAAACTCTCAAAGTTTTGCTTACTATATGTAATTGTTTCATGTACTGTGTATTCAACACAACACTTGTGTACGTTTAAAACCAAAATTGTTAACTCATTGTTTTCGGCAACGGTTGTAACCCATATTCGAGTCTTAGGCGTTCTGTATGTATTCGAATCTTAATAATCTAAGTTCCCAGAAGGAAAGTGAGGTTAAAGCCTAGTTATCTCTACAGAAACCTAATTCGCTAAAACCTATAGCTCTGATACCAATCTGTCACACCCCGAAATATCAGAGCTGGCGTGACTGGACCGGTATCTTCATTGCACAGCGGAAGCAAATAAGCTAAGACTTCTAGAAATTAAACGCCTGCTAAGTACTCGAAATCCCGTGGGTTATCCTATTCCAACCGTTCCATAGTTTTGAAAAATGCAACCTGAGAAAGAACATGCGAAAAAGTCAACATAAAGTTGAGCGAGTTCATAGTTTGCTTTGAAAAGATTTAAAATAAATCTTTTTGGTAACCGGTTTAAAGTTGTTGAGAAAATATAGTAAAATCATTTTCTTGGCATAATATATGAGAACTGTGAGTCTAGCCCACGAGAGTCTTTGTGCATTGCACGAGAGAGAATGGGCCAAGCCCAAACGAACCTTTGTAAGCAGGATCAGCGCTTCCTCTTACTTAGGTATAACTTGAAAAACGTAACCAAAGTTTGTAATTCATGTGTTTGTGAGTTTCCATCAAATGAATCTTATGAATATATGAAAGTTTTAATGTTTTAAATGGGTATGTAAAGCGTCTATGAACAGGTTGATCGTTAATGTTTCGCGAGGACATCAACGTATACGACGACATAGGAAGTACTCAACCTGTGTAGATGATTTTAGTGTCGAATCACCTCGACTGTGTGAATGACCTCAACTGTGTCGAATCCCCTCGATTGTGTGAATCACCGTGACTGTGTCGAATCACCTCGACTGTGTCGAATCCCCTCGACCGTGTCGAATCACCTCGACCGTGTCGAATCACCTCGACCGTGTCGAATCACCTCGACCGTGTCGAATCACCTCGACCGTGTCGAATCACCTCGACTGTGTCGCCCGTACCCATTAGAAAACCATGCACGTTTCGTAAATATGCGCGTGTTTTGGAAGACCGGTATGTTTGATCGAAATCATTCGTAAACCATTTAAGTTCCTTGAAATCCATTCGCAATATGGTTTATAAATATGAGTTTTCGTTCAACGAAAAGTTGTTTATTTTTGCAAAACTTGCATGTCTTTCCACCCCCGAAAACATTTATAAAAATGTAAAACAGTAAAAAGTGGGGGTTATGAACTCACCTGGATATTCATGTACAAAGCTAGCTTAGTGTGATTCCGTAGTGTCATTCCAATAATGTGAACTCGCTAGCGTGCAACTATAGCATTCCTAACAGGGAATAACTTATCAGTTTCTAATATAACGACGTAATTAAACTACGTGTCCGAGCTCTACCGAGTCGTTAATAAAACAACTCTACGAAGGTGTACTTATGTTGCTTTAGAATAACCAATTTCATGGTTATTTGGTCCCGTTTATAAACGGGACAAAACTAAGTCACGAAATCGACTTAGCTTTCGAGTGGTTTAGTAAGTATACGTATATATATATACACACATACAAACATAACTATATTAACGAAGTTATATAAGTCGTCGCGAATGGAAGGCGTGGGTGAATAGTAGTACGGCTCGTTGCTTTCGTAAGACATAAATAAATAAGTACATATTTATGTATATGTACGTATATTTGAATTCTTGACTTTTGAAATGAAGATCAACTGTTCATTTTGTAAGAGTATTCGGATTCTAGACGGTTGAAAGAAATATAAATAATTATATTTATATTATATGATTTTCCGAATACAAAATGTTTGAAATAAATATATACATATATATACATAAATTTTAAGCCGTGATGTTTGAAAAAATATAACTCAGAATTTCAGTCGCTTGAACTAAATATAAAAACTATATTTAGTTCGTAAGAAAATTTAGAATCGGCGTTTAAAATAAATGTAAACCTTATGTTTATTTTATAAATGTGTTCAAGTAATTCGAAAAGTCGACGTTTAAAATAAATAGAAACTTCATATTTATTTTATGAAAATGTTCTAGTATTTCGAATTATCGGTGTCTTGAAATAACGTAGTTAATCATGCTTATTTTATAGAAACATCGAGTTTCGTTAAGTAGTAAATTAGGTTTGTCGGAATATTATAACTTTGTTTTGAAGTTCGTAATACATTTCCAAAATAAATATACTTTCATATTTATTTTATAAGAAACTTGGACTTCGACAAATGTCGTTTTTAGAAAAAATCGCGTGTCGTGCTTCAGATTTTCACGAAAATCGGACAGAGTTTCCTCTGTTTTTGGAATAACCAGACGACTCAAGTTGTCGTCATTATGTCAAAATTCAACAATTCAATAAACCATATATATTTTTCGTCAAATACGTTGAAAATGTAATAAGTCACTAAACGTAATAATTATAATACGATGGTTCGAGCTCGGTTCGCGTAATCTAAAAATCTAAGCTAACGTAACAAATATTTGCTACGTCTAAACTTTACCGGGTTCTGAGTTGGCCGGGTGTTGACCAAAACGAACTGAGTTGACCCGAAACCTGACCCGGTTTGACTGAGCCGCTGACCCGACCCGTTGACCAGGTTTAACCAAACCTGAAACTTGAACCTGGCCGGAATATCAATACCCGCTTGTTGACTGCCTTTGACTGAGGTTGACCTCGAACCCGAACCGAGACTGACCGGAGAGGAACCCGAACCGTACTTGAGTTGAACCAACTAACCCAAAACTCCCAAAGGTTATCTGAGCAGAACCGCATTTCGAAACGTACCGAGCCTGAACCGCGTGTGAACCGAACCCAGCTGGTCAAATCTGAAGTACCACAATAATCACCACCACCGCCG
Organism: Helianthus annuus; assembly: GCF_002127325.2. Taxonomy (NCBI): domain Eukaryota; kingdom Viridiplantae; phylum Streptophyta; class Magnoliopsida; order Asterales; family Asteraceae; genus Helianthus; species Helianthus annuus. The sequence continues at coordinate 56,578,898 of NC_035448.2, read as the reverse complement.
TGCGCCGGTGATGCGGCTGCCGCCGTTGTCAGCTGTGGCGCCGCCACCAGTGGGTGGTGGTCGGCGGTTAGCTTAGTGAGAGGGAGAGAAGAGTGTGAGAAGAATGGAGATCTTGAGAGAGACCACACGTGCAACGACGTCGGGAACGGAACCTCCGCTGAAGTCCCATGCTACCACCGTCGTGAGCGGCGGCGACGGTGTCGGAAACCCCTCCACTGGCCACTGCCGGCTGCCGCCTTGCTCCACCTGCCTTGTCGGATCTTGTTGGTCATGTGGATGTCGAGGGAGATGGAACGAGAGAGTGGAAATGGGGTGGATAAGACTTGATTTCATTTGTGTGTCTTTGAAAGATGTTGCACAGAAGATGGGAGGGAACATAAACAACGTATGCGGCTGGTGAAGTGAAGTAGGATTAGGGTTTTTGACTTTATAACTAGTTATATATACTAGAGTTTCAAGTGGGCTTGGGCCTAGGCCCACAAGCCCGCTTCTCGTGTTAATGTTTCTGGAGCCCGTTTTTGAACCCGAGCGTCATAAATTGTCGTAAAATATAACTTTAAGTCAAGAATGCTAAAAAAATCACGTCGGAAATTGAGGTTTGACGCGTATTTTGTCGGTTGCTTTAAAGCACGTGAAATGTTCCGTTTGTCGTTTTTAAATCCACTTTTCGAACCGTTTTCAACTACGGATAGAAAAATTTAAAATCAAAGCTAAATACATCAATATATATTAATATCGAGACGAAATTCGAATCCGGTGCTTCCATTTCGTCATTGATTGTCAGTGCGTTCCTGTAGTCGCGTTTCTCGCTCATGTTTGCGTATTGTGACGTTCGAAAGCGTGATAATTTCGCAAAATGAAATCCGTAGATTTAAATTATACGTATAAAATTGTATTTGTCGGTGTGGTCAGTATTTTGTACGACATCAGTTCGTTATCATTTAACGTCACGTAGTTTCTCCGCAGATTATCGTTCGCGTACTGTAAAGTTGAGTAGGCGTTCCTAGGCATTACTAAAGCCTAATTAGGTTAATTCGTGCCTTAAACAGTATTAATTATCGCCTTAAACGTTCGCTAATCACGTAATTAGAAGCCGTTAATCACCGGTTGTCACATTCTCCCCCTGTTGTAGAAATTTCGTCCTCGAAATTTAGTCTATGTTATCTCCTCAGAGTTGTGTCGTTTCGCAGGTAAGCCCGAATAATACCAAAGTGAATGACCGCGTAATCAAGTCAAGACTTATTCAGATTGCGTGAGTGAAAGGACATCTTGCATCAATAAGAACCCAACGGTTCAACTGAGTTTGTTTCGAAAATCGATGTCAAGTGAACGAAGTGTTGTGTTACTATCACAAATGTGACCAAGTTTACGGGTTCAACAAAAGATGAGTTTCAACCAATAGAATTCCAAATGAACACTCACAATATACAATTCAATTTTTGAAACAATAGAATTTACTACCAACGGAAACTTGCATACGTTGTTGTATGATTGAAACTCAAATTCAACAAGTTCAAATAAATAAAATAAAAAAAAATGGTTTGTTAATTATCGAACCATTAAATGAATAAAATCAACGTGTTGATGTTATAGAGTTGCAAGGATACACCGAAATGAAATACAACCTAACCTGGTGTATCATCGTCTTAATACATAATTGCATTAAGACCATTTAGATGATGTGTCAAACGAAAAGCATACATAGTTTCGCATGAGACGGTTGATCGTGATTAGCACAAGCTATAAGTTTATACCGACGCCACAAGGTGTTGTAGTGATTGAAATAATTCAATAATAGCGGTGACCGAACAAGTATCACCGTGTTTTGAATCAAATGCTCGATTCATGATTAGCCCAAGCTACAAGTTTATACCGACACCACAAGGCGTCGTAGTGAATGAAATAATTATATAATAGCGGTGACCGAACAAGTGTCACCGTGTTTTGAAATCAGATGAACGGATCAACAAAGTAAGTCTGAATTGTTGTTTCAAACAAATCTGATAGGATTTTCAATTGATAATGAAACGAATAAATAATGTTTTTCGATCGAAGATGAAAGGGCACTAAATATCGCAAAACGTTCGATTGATGATGAATGATCCGTTAAGAGGTACACCGGAATATGACATAAATTTGTGTACCATTATCTTAACACACGATTGTGTTAAGATTGCTTTAATATGATAAACCAACAAAGCGGATTTAATATCAATAAATAAATAAATAAATAATTAAATCCGTACATGATGTGAGCAACGAGATTAGCGCAAGCTTCAAACTTGTGAAAAAAAAACGCCACCACAAGGTGATCGTGATTAAAGAAACGATTCGATGAAGTCGAAAACCAAACAAGCCTGTTATAGTTCAAAACAAATGATGTGCTTGTTGGAATTATTTCGAATATGATGGCCTCAATCCATCACATGGGAGCCTGAATTGAATATATATTACGAGCAAGTTCAATCAATTGAACTTGGTAGAAACACAATCCAACAATAAATTCATGTATCAATAAGATAGTTTCGACATGGCCACAACGAAAAACCATGTATACCATTCAAAAGGAAATGAGTTTTCCAAGAAATTTGTCGACTCGATATCAAAGAGTCAACGCTTTGCAATAATGTTGTTCATCTAGATCACAATGCAAAGATCAAGTATAGCGAAACAATATTTGAGCTTTGATGAAACAAAAATTTGGAGTGAAGCCCTCTAATGGTCTTCACAAATCAAACTGACCACATGCGCAACAAACAATGCATGTGTAACTTACGAATTTGTTAAGAAATGGAGCAGTCGAGTGTTCGCTATCATGAAAGAAAATTTTTGTGGTGCAACGATCATTAGGGGGGAGTAGAAATGCAAAAATCTACTCACTGTATGCAAGAAGTCGAAATTTCAACAAAAGAAATTTAAGGACTTTACCTGGGAGTTCACGTATGTTGTACGTAGCATAATCGCCATGAATGAAGTAGGGGGGAATGCGAAGACATGTGACTTCTTTTGCAGCGCTAATAGTTGCGAGTCTCTTTAGACTAAGTATCGATCGTTACGAAATCTTGTTTCAACGTACCTCAGCATGATTCGTGTTGCTTGCAGGATCACTTGGCAATTTGCCGCGTTTCGATCACTAGTTCTCCCGCTGACGGGATTAGCATCGTTGTTGCCGGGCCCAATCGTGTTTTCCAAAGGCCTTGCCTCGAAAGTCGTGTGTGATATACTTCGACGTCCGCTGACGTTTAGTTTAAGTTTCACGTATAGTTGCGCAATAACGTTTCGTTCCATGTAGATTACCTGCTCGGGTAATTAAAATAGCATAGACAATATAATATAATGGCGTTTGCCCGAGTTGTTATTCACGGTTTCTAAGTGAGGACCTTTAATGAGTTTCGACATCAGTTTTCCAAGGGTCCTAAATGCATGTTATCCAAAACTCTCAAAGTTTTGCTTACTATATGTAATTGTTTCATGTACTGTGTATTCAACACAACACTTGTGTACGTTTAAAACCAAAATTGTTAACTCATTGTTTTCGGCAACGGTTGTAACCCATATTCGAGTCTTAGGCGTTCTGTATGTATTCGAATCTTAATAATCTAAGTTCCCAGAAGGAAAGTGAGGTTAAAGCCTAGTTATCTCTACAGAAACCTAATTCGCTGAAACCTATAGCTCTGATACCAATCTGTCACACCCCGAAATATCAGAGCTGGCGTGACTGGACCGGTATCTTCATTGCACAGCGGAAGCAAATAAGCTAAGACTTCTAGAAATTAAACGCCTGCTAAGTACTCGAAATCCCGTGGGTTATCCTATTCCAACCGTTCCATAGTTTTGAAAAATGCAACCTGAGAAAGAACATGCGAAAAAGTCAACATAAAGTTGAGCGAGTTCATAGTTTGCTTTGAAAAGATTTAAAATAAATCTTTTTGGTAACCGGTTTAAAGTTGTTGAGAAAATATAGTAAAATCATTTTCTTGGCATAATATATGAGAACTGTGAGTCTAGCCCACGAGAGTCTTTGTGCATTGCACGAGAGAGAATGGGCCAAGCCCAAACGAACCTTTGTAAGCAGGATCAGCGCTTCCTCTTACTTAGGTATAACTTGAAAAACGTAACCAAAGTTTGTAATTCATGTGTTTGTGAGTTTCCATCAAATGAATCTTATGAATATATGAAAGTTTTAATGTTTTAAATGGGTATGTAAAGCGTCTATGAACAGGTTGATCGTTAATGTTTCGCGAGGACATCAACGTATACGACGACATAGGAAGTACTCAACCTGTGTAGATGATTTTTAGTGTCGAATCACCTCGACTGTGTGAATGACCTCAACTGTGTCGAATCCCCTCGATTGTGTGAATCACCGTGACTGTGTCGAATCACCTCGACTGTGTCGAATCCCCTCGACCGTGTCGAATCACCTCGACCGTGTCGAATCACCTCGACCGTGTCGAATCACCTCGACCGTGTCGAATCACCTCGACCGTGTCGAATCACCTCGACTGTGTCGCCCGTACCCATTAGAAAACCATGCACGTTTCGTAAATATGCGCGTGTTTTGGAAGACCGGTATGTTTGATCGAAATCATTCGTAAACCATTTAAGTTCCTTGAAATCCATTCGCAATATGGTTTATAAATATGAGTTTTCGTTCAACGAAAAGTTGTTTATTTTTGCAAAACTTGCATGTCTTTCCACCCCCGAAAACATTTATAAAAATGTAAAACAGTAAAAAGTGGGGGTTATGAACTCACCTGGATATTCATGTACAAAGCTAGCTTAGTGTGATTCCGTAGTGTCATTCCAATAATGTGAACTCGCTAGCGTGCAACTATAGCATTCCTAACAGGGAATAACTTATCAGTTTCTAATATAACGACGTAATTAAACTACGTGTCCGAGCTCTACCGAGTCGTTAATAAAACAACTCTACGAAGGTGTACTTATGTTGCTTTAGAATAACCAATTTCATGGTTATTTGGTCCCGTTTATAAACGGGACAAAACTAAGTCACGAAATCGACTTAGCTTTCGAGTGGTTTAGTAAGTATACGTATATATATATACACACATACAAACATAACTATATTAACGAAGTTATATAAGTCGTCGCGAATGGAAGGCGTGGGTGAATAGTAGTACGGCTCGTTGCTTTCGTAAGACATAAATAAATAAGTACATATGTATGTATATGTACGTATATTTGAATTCTTGACTTTTGAAATGAAGATCAACTGTTCATTTTGTAAGAGTATTCGGATTCTAGACGGTTGAAAGAAATATAAATAATTATATTTATATTATATGATTTTCCGAATACTAAATGTTTGAAATAAATATATACATATATATACATAAATTTTAAGCCGTGATGTTTGAAAAAATATAACTCAGAATTTCAGTCGCTTGAACTAAATATAAAAACTATATTTAGTTCGTAAGAAAATTTAGAATCGGCGTTTAAAATAAATGTAAACCTTATGTTTATTTTATAAATGTGTTCAAGTAATTCGAAAAGTCGACGTTTAAAATAAATAGAAACTTCATATTTATTTTATTAAAATGTTCTAGTATTTCGAATTATCGGTGTCTTGAAATAACGTAGTTAATCATGCTTATTTTATAGAAACATCGAGTTTCGTTAAGTAGTAAATTAGGTTTGTCGGAATATTATAACTTTGTTTTGAAGTTCGTAATACATTTCCAAAATAAATATACTTTCATATTTATTTTATAAGAAACTTGGACTTCGACAAATGTCGTTTTTAGAAAAAATCGCGTGTCGTGCTTCAGATTTTCACGAAAATCGGACAGAGTTTCCTCTGTTTTTGGAATAACCAGACGACTCAAGTTGTCGTCATTATGTCAAAATTCAACAATTCAATAAACCATATATATTTTTCGTCAAATACGTTGAAAATGTAATAAGTCACTAAACGTAATAATTATAATACGATGGTTCGAGCTCGGTTCGCGTAATCTAAAAATCTAAGCTAACGTAACAAATATTTGCTACGTCTAAACTTTACCGGGTTCTGAGTTGGCCGGGTGTTGACCAAAACGAACTGAGTTGACCCGAAACCTGACCCGGTTTGACTGAGCCGCTGACCCGACCCGTTGACCAGGTTTAACCAAACCTGAAACTTGAACCTGGCCGGAATATCAATACCCGCTTGTTGACTGCCTTTGACTGAGGTTGACCTCGAACCCGAACCGAGACTGACCGGAGAGGAACCCGAACCGTACTTGAGTTGAACCAACTAACCCAAAACTCCCAAAGGTTATCTGAGCAGAACCGCATTTCGAAACGTACCGAGCCTGAACCGCGTGTGAACCGAACCCAGCTGGTCAAATCTGAAGTACCACAATAATCACCACCACCGCCGTGCGCCGGTGATGCGGCTGCCGCCGTTGTCAGCCGTGGCGCCGCCACCAGTGGGTGGTGGTCGGCGGTTAGCTTAGTGAGAGGGAGAGAAGAGTGTGAGAAGAATGGAGATCTTGAGAGAGACCACACGTGCAACGACGTCGGGAACGGAACCTCCGCTGAAGTCCCATGCTACCACCGTCGTGAGCGGCGGCGACGGTGTCGGAAACCCCTCCACTGGCCACTGCCGGCTGCCGCCTTGCTCCACCTGCCTTGTCGGATCTTGTTGGTCATGTGGATGTCGAGGGAGATGGAACGAGAGAGTGGAAATGGGGTGGATAAGACTTGATTTCATTTGTGTGTCTTTGAAAGATGTTGCACAGAAGATGGGAGGGAACATAAACAACGTATGCGGCTGGTGAAGTGAAGTAGGATTAGGGTTTTTGACTTTATAACTAGTTATATATACTAGAGTTTCAAGTGGGCTTGGGCCTAGGCCCACAAGCCCGCTTCTCGTGTTAATGTTTCTGGAGCCCGTTTTTGAACCCGAGCGTCATAAATTGTCGTAAAATATAACTTTAAGTCAAGAATGCTAAAAAAATCATGTCGGAAATTGAGGTTTGACGCGTATTTTGTCGGTTGCTTTAAAGCACGTGAAATGTTCCGTTTGTCGTTTTTAAATCCACTTTTCGAACCGTTTTCAACTACGGATAGAAAAATTTAAAATCAAAGCTAAATACATCAATATATATTAATATCGAGACGAAATCCGAATCCGGTGCTTCCATTTCGTCATTGATTGTCAGTGCGTTCCTGTAGTCGCGTTTCTCGCTCATGTTTGCGTATTGTGACGTTCGAAAGCGTGATAATTTCGCAAAATGAAATCCGTAGATTTAAATTATACGTATAAATCGTATTTGTCGGTGTGGTCAGTATTTTGTACGACATCAGTTCGTTATCATTTAACGTCACGTAGTTTCTCCGCAGATTATCGTTCGCGTACTGTAAAGTCGAGTAGGCGTTCCTAGGCATTACTAAAGCCTAATTAGGTTAATTCGTGCCTTAAACACTACTAATTATCGCCTTAAACGTTCGCTAATCGCGTAATTAGAAGCCGTTAATCACCGGTTGTCACAACAGACCGACGGACAAAGCGAACGGACGATACAAACGTTGGAAGATATGCTGAGAGCATGTGTTATGGATTTGGGCGGTAGCTGGGATAAGCATTTACCTTTGGTCGAATTCTCATACAAGAACAGCTACCACACCAGTATTGGTGCCGCGCCATTTGAAGCTTTATATGGCCGCAAATGCAAATCACCGCTTTTTTGGTCTGATGCAGATGATAAACAATTGGTTGGACCTGATGTGGTCCAGGAAACCACATACAAGATTGCACAGATCTGAGATCGCATCAAGGCGGCCCGCAATCGTCAGAAATGCTACGCAGACCGAAGAAGGAAACCTCTAGAGTTTGAGGTAGGCGATATGGTATTGTTGAAGGTATCACCCTGGAAGGGTGTGGCACGCTTCGGGAAGCATGGAAAGTTGAACCCGCGATATATTGGTCCATTCAAGATTCTAGAAAGGATAGGATTAGTAGCATACAAGTTGGATTTACCTGCCGAGCTGAACGGTGTTCACGATACATTTCATGTATCAAATTTAAAGAAAAGTCCAACGCAAGATACTATTGTCATTCCCACAGACGAGATTCATATTGACGACACGCTCCACTTTGTCGAAGAACCGGTTGAGGTTACAGATTGGAAGGAGAACAAAACCCGCCGGAGCAGTGTCAAGCTCGTCAAAGTTCGTTGGAACGCAAGACATGGTCCTGAATACACCTGGGAGCATGAGGACCGAATGAAAGAAAAGTACCCCCACTTATTTCCCAAGACCCCTTCAACTAGAAGCAGAACTTAAAATTTCGGGACGAAATTTTTCTAACGGGGGGAGAATGTGACAACCCTCACCAAACCAGGTATCCGTACGACTTAATTAATATTTAATTACTGCTTAATTACTGTGCTTGCTTACAAATGTGGATAAACTGCTACTTGAATTCTGATACATACACATACTTGCATCATACTTTATTAACTGTCACTTCATTATTTACATACAGAATGTTAGTGACAAACTTGATGCACAAAAGCACAGTAGCACAATAAACGGATAACCCATTAAACATGCTGATATAGCCAGCATCAGGCAGACACTGCCTCTAAGGCCTGTATGAGCCAGGAATAGTTTACTACACTAGTAGAGAGTGTAGGGAAATGAGGGTTGTAGAACTGCGTCACTAGGTGATAGTTATAGTGACCGGATGTGCCTAAAACATGTTTTAAACACAAATTCTGCACTTCATTCACAAAATTCAGCATTTAAGCTAACTAGTAAAGTGCAAAAACATGGGAAAATAATACTAGACACTTTCCAAAGTGTCGGGAAATTCTTTGTGTAACTAAAAATAATAATAAAGACACTATAAAACTTTGTTTGACACTTTAACGTATCAGTATCCAACCGAACAACCGGACTTTACCCGGAACATAAAAATATTGTCATTGACAATGTTTTTCCTTTTCTGAGCCAGTTAGGGTCCCCGAATACCCTAACACTCGTTATAACTTACAACACACAATATACACTAATTAACCTCCTAACTTAACATAACTAGACTTTAATTATCTAGTTGAAACTGAACCAGCCCCCCCCCCCTTGTAACCGATCGGTCACCACAAGGGTGACACACCTTGTCCTTGATTAATTATTTTAATCACTTTGTTAAATATCTAGGCTACATATTACTTGGTGGACAAATAGGTATGAATGGATTATAAATAGACATCATGGGTAATCACATAACCTTCACAACACATCACAAAAATTTCACAACTTTCCTCTCCTTCTCTTGCATTCGGCCGAAGACATAAGCACCACCACCACCACTTTTCGATTTCTTCGATTTCGATCTTGCAATTCCAAGCACATACAAAGGTGAAGGATCACGCACAAGGAAGCCCGGTGCTTACGGATTGCCAAGGACCTCACCACAACGCTATTATCCACCTTGTTTTCGTCTAGTTTCTTCCCTAGCCTCGAGCTAGTAGTAAGTGACTCTAAACACCCTATTGATCCTATCTAAAGTGGTTAATAAGAAATTTATCGTATAAAAATTATGAACACCAAAGATCAAAGTTTAAAGTCTTGAAAGTGTGATGAACATGGTGTTTAATGAATGAATATTAGTGTAAAACTCTTAAAACTTGTTTTGTTATGATTCTTTTATGTTGTTTAATGCTAGTAGTAGTTCGGATCGTCATCTAACCCGGCTAAGTCATGTTCATGGAACATGAACTGGTGTATGTTTAAATGTGAAAAGGACTAGATGATGAACACTACTACTTATGAACATGAACTTGTGTAAAAGTGATTTTTCTTATAAAATGAAGTTCTAAACTAGTAGATCTAAAGATCTACAAGTGGTATTTTCGAAGAACCAAGCGTAAAATGAAATCATGTTTAGAATCCGGATCTTTCTTTAAACAAAGGTGATTTTGTGAACACACAAGTGTGTAGACACTTGTGTAACGAAAGGTTTTAACAAAGAATTATTTTTGTAATATTTGACCTAGAAGTTGTAAAAATGTATTTTCTTCAAGAATAAAGATCACAAGAAACCGACTTTATTTACAAAGATAGAAAGATCTACTAAGAATATTGGAAGATTACTACACACTTTTACATAACCCACAAGCTCATGTGCTTGCGATTTATGTATATTTTTGAACTAGTTGATGTTGAAACATTGTTTGTTGATGTTGGGAACATTGTTGATTGAATTTATAAAAGAAAATGATACGCTTGAAAGCGTGGCCACCTCCAGTTACAGGGGAAACTCTGGCGAAATTTTTACAGAAATATAAACACTTGGAAATATTTTTGGTGACAAGTGTCTATAACTATATTTTTAACTTGTTTTCCCAAATAACTTTCGCCATGATTTTATTACAAAACTTCTAGGTGTCGGAGGTGGGATTTTCACAAATAAAACTTGCTAAAATATATATTTAGAATATATATTTTTCATAATAGCACTCGTGAATTTTTATGATTATTTTGTGAACTATACAAATATTATTTTTAGAGTAAAAATAATATAACCCAGATACACTGAAAAGTAACGACTCCAAAATAATACGAACGCTTTCATAATATCTAAGTTACACCGGTATTGTTATTATTACCGCCCGAACTTTAAATGTAACTTATATTTTCAGAAAATACTCTTAAATGCGTATTTTGACAAAAGTATTATTTTGGAAAATCATATGGAATAAAATATAATATTTTTGGGAAAATATTTATATTTTGGTGATAGAATTAAAATATATTTTAAGTGTGACTTAATAATATATTTTCGGAATTACAAGAAAACGCACATGTATTAAAACCCCCATCCTTGGGAAGGAATATATTTACCAAATAATTACGAAGTGTAATTACGAAATAGTTGCCTAACTATTTCCCAAAGATATTAAACCTTAAGCTAAGGCACGGTCGTCCGTCTAATAGAAGTTAGTACGTGTAGGTCATCGCACAGCAGGTTGACTGGGAGATACTTTTTAGAGACGCACTTCGGTGAGTTCATGTCCCCCTTTTCTCTTAATTGTTTTCAGTTTTTATACTCCGGGGGTGAAATACATGTTACTATGATTACGAGTACTTTTACACATGGTATGATTAGCGTAAGGAGGGTTACTACTTAGATCATGTGAGTGGGTAGGCGGGAACTAAAGGCCATTAGTCCTCATTGTAGGACCGAGGGAAAGTAGTGGTAGATCTATCTGGGTGTAGCGAGCCCAGCCCCAGGCCCAACAGTACGGACCTCGGGGTGACTTTGTACCCAACGCAAAAATCTGCCAGGTTTGACTCTTCCTACTGCACATCACACATATCAATGGCCTTGCAAACCATTGGTGATCTCTTTATTTCCTTATTTGCTACATACCAGGGATTTTATACTTACAAAGGTTTTACATACTCACTACACATGAACTCGCTCAACAATTTTTGTTGATTTTTCCAACTTACATGTATTTCAGGGAACTAAGGATCTGGCACGGTATGCTACGTTCTCACGCTGCGTTAGAGTTATGGGATCATCCACGTTTAGGGATTACGACTTTTACCTGGACGAGTCGCAAGTATTAAACGGTGTTTATTTTATGATTGTGGTTGTGTCTTTCGAACAATGTTTTTATGTTATTAGGTTGTAATTTCCGTTGCGTGTGTCAACGCTTTAAGACAATGTTGTGTTACTTTTATTTTAAAACATGAATCAATGGATGATCTGCATGGTTTTTAATTCATATACCTTGGTTGTGATTAAGCTATGGTATTAAGAAGTCACACCAAATAAACCCACGCTTCCGCAAAGCCAGGGTGTGACAGCTTGGTATCAGAGCTCTGATCATAGCGAACTAGGATTCTTTCTCGAGTCTAGACTATGATCACTAGGGCTCTCACGAAAACATTTTTACATTGCATGCCACTTAAGTCCAGATCCAGGTCACAAAACGTTTTTACAAACAAAAGTTGAGCACATTTTATTTCATCGTAATTAACCGAATAACGCGGCCATATGACCAAACGAACCGACATCTGAGATAATTTCAAGCATGTTTCAAGTCCCCTATGCTTTAACATCCTTGTAGAGCCTTGAAAATGGGTTAACGAGGTTTAAACGCATCGAAAATGGCTTAAACATGCTGCAGGGACCATTTCTGCCAATTTGTGAAACTTTCTAGTTCAGATAGAGTGGTGGCGTCGCGCCACAGCAAAGGGGTGGTGCCTTGGCGCGAAGCGACGGGTGTGTTTTGATAGAAAACCTGTTTTCAGCAACTAGCTTGAATTTGAGGGTCTTTTATGCAAATTTCTCAATACTATGAACTAGTTTTGGAGATCCCATTGTATAATAAACCATGTTCCACAAGTGTATGGTTAAGATTAAACCTTGATTCCTGCAAAAACACTTGTCATGATCTTGTGAATCCAAGCTTACTATAAATAGAAGTAGGTTCTTCACTTCATTCCTCACAATTTGATCTCAATTCTTCTCTAAGTTGAAGCTCTCACTTGTGAAGCTTCATACCTGAGTATTTTGAGTTCAAATCTTCATTGCTTGGACCTTTTGTAAGCTTCTTTCATGCTTTTTATGTATTTCAAGCATGAAAGTCAAATAGTGTTCGACTTTCTATTTTGACCAGGTTATGGTCAACACAAAGTTCGTTTGAACTTTGCAACGTGAGCGTAATCACAATGGTTATAGTCCCTTGTGACTATACCTACTGATTACCACGTCGATTAGTCGAAGTGATGAGTCAAAGTTTCGATCAAAATACGTGTTTATGCGTATTTTGCAACGAAGCTATTTTCGGGTATCAAAACACTTTGTTTTGATATTAAAGTTGTTTTCTAACTTAGTTAAAACATGTTTAACATGTCACTTTAAGTCTAGTGCATATATAGGGTCGTAAGTCAAGCGGTCTTGACAACCGCTTAGACTTTCGAGCCCGACCCGTTTGGTCGATCGTTAGGATCTGACCAAGCATATATTGTAACCATAGTTGTATTGGGAATAACCTTCCGAGGTTATACCTTATGGTCACTTAGTTTAATTAGCTGTATGATAGGTTGTTTATCTGCGTTAGGAAAATGACCAAAATGCCCTTTTCATGCATAATTTGATTTTAAGCATATGTAACTTAATGTTTGTCACCTAAATTGATTAAGCAACATATTTAAACATGTTTGGGCATATAATACTTGTCATAGGACTAGTTAGGCGCCTCGAACGCGCATTCGCGCGAACGACGCGTTAAAGTAGCGTAAGCTATCTTAATGGGTCGTAAGCACTTAGGATAGGTTCCGATTTAGAATGTAGACTTTGTTAAACCATATCACATGAGTTCCAATACTCATTTGGTTTACGAGACCTCATTCTACCCGATCTTCCGATTTAGATACCAATTGCTTAATATAGTGATTCCATACTAGGTGCCACTTGATTCCTTGATTTCTGAGCTTTGTTAGGACACTTAATCGAGGATACTTACAATCTCAGGTGAGTACATAGTCCCCTATTTTACTTTTTCAAATGTTTTGGGGTGATACATATGTGCCGATACGCTATTTTCATAATTTCGACTATATGATTACACGTGCATAGTACTATCTTTTGACGAATTGAACTATTATCTATGGCTTAAATAATTGATTTCCAATGTTTGTTAGAACTATTTGTTCATTTATACTGTTATTTATACATTCATTAACAATGATCAAGCCGATTGGTAGTACGATATAGCGCTATAGGACTAGACACCCCATTCTTGTTGTATGGAATGTCAAAAACCAAATTTTAACCAAATAGAATTTGCCTTTGTGGTATTTCTATAGTCTCTAAAGTGTAGTTTGATGCACTAAGGTTTGAATGTATTTCCAAATCGCGAACCAACGTGATACTCTTTTTGCTAAAGCATAATTTGATATGCCATTGTTTACTAAAGTATAGTTTGATATACTACCAAACCACGATTTAGGTATGTTTCGACATACTACCAACGTGATATTGTTTTACCAAAGTATAATTTGATGTACTACCGAGTCTGTTATTTCACAAACTAAAGTATATTTTGATATACAACCAAAGCATAGTTGATGTGCTATTTTCAAATCCAGAGCATAAGTTGATATGTTATTTACAAAACCAAAGTATATTGTATTATACTACCGATGTTTTTCATTCTAAAACCAAAGTATACTTGTGATGTACTACCAAATCTATTATTTCCGAAACTAAAGTATATTCTAATATACTATCTAATTAACTATTTCATAACTAAAGTATATTTAGATATACTACTCATCCGCTTATCTCAAAACCAAAGTATATTTTTGTATATACTATAAACATTTTACCAAAACGACGCATTTTAGAAACACAACTTTTTACAAGGATTCATGGCTATTTTTGAAAACATAAAACTCTTTTCTTGTGTTATCCAAAGCCATGAATCTAATTCACAAATCCTATGTTACTCACAGGAATTTTTATGCTGACACACCTATTTTCATATATGTTTCAGGTGCTACTACGTGACGATTGTTGATGCATGCTACACATAGGATGGACTCGTGCCTTAGCGACTTTAAAACTTGAGAGACAATTATTTGTATTTATCTGATTTGTAATAAAACAATGAGTTCAATAATTCAATAAAATGAAACTATTTAATCATTGTTGTGAAACAATGATTCTGTTACGACACTCCCCGACGTTTCTGCCACGATTTGTTGTTTTACGTGGTCGGGGTGTGACAACAGTTCGCTCAGATGACCTGATCAGCGCGACCAGCCCCCTTCCCAGCTCGATTTTTAGCGCGAAATTCATGTTTTTTGAGTTTTAAACCTTCTTTTAGCATTATATACCCAACCACAACCTAACCTAACTTTTCCCTATAAAAACCCATCATAATCCAAGCATTTTACACTTTTCAAATCACTCTAAACACTCTCAAATCCTCCCATAATCAGCTGCAAATCTCAAGTTCGAGCAGAAATACCAACCTTCACAAAAGTGAGCATAACTCATTCATTTCTTATCCGATTCACTCGGTTCTTCTTCCTACTTCTTTGGATTGACCTTAGCTACATTTCCATTGGTTTTCCATGGAAAACTAGGCCCTGGAACGTCATCAAAAAGGATCCAAAGTTGACTGACTTTTCTGTTTTCATCTAAAACTTTGTTAAACTTAGTAAACTTGAGTTAATCTCATCTCAAACCTATGTCCTAATGATCATAATCAATCGAATGGTTAGTTGGGCTTAAAAACAAGGCTGAGAAATGTTAAATCAGAGGTTAAAACCTCACAAACATTCTGTTTTGGTTAGGGTTTTACCCACAAGAAGTGTTCAAACTTGAAGCTTGATGTATGTGTGATTGTTAGACTAGCTTGGGCGATCTTTCATAAAAATCCACTCACTTCTTGATGTTTTCCATAGATTAGATGTTCATATTTCATTATTTCTTGTAAGTTCATGACCCTCCTCGTTGTTTATAACAAGTGTAGTGGTGAACAATAGAGGTACCTAAATGGAAGCTTGTTCTTCCTATCTCATGTATGATTTCTATGATACTTAGAGGTGCCTAAATGAAGACTTTAATCTTCTACCTCATGCTTGACATATATGATATAGTACATTCTATGTAATACCTATGTAACATACAAACCGAATGTTTGATAACGAACAAGTGGACATTGTCAAGTTAGTAAGTTTATTATCTAGGCATCATATGTGATAGATGGTTATTTTCACATGTCTAATTTCATAAACTTCAAACCCGTAAACCCTAATGTCATCATCCCTTAGAACTCCGAATCGAACATATTCAACCTTCTAGTCTCAACAACTTCGTCACATTGGATAATCGGAAAGCATATGCAATTTTGCGAGTATACTCGAACCCATTTTTACTTTTAAACACTTTTGGGTGCAACATGTATTCTATATAAACACACGAAAACACTTGAAACTATTTGAATCACACTCTATCCATATTGAAACATGTTAATCTCCCGCTAGTCTATTGGGAGTGAAACTTTGAACAATTTGATGCTTGTTAATCTCGTTTGCTACGTAAACTATTTGTGTTGATATATTTTCATTAACTTTTCTAGCCCACCTTAACAATTATAGTGCTATAGGAGTAATGCACCGCCCACAAGACTTGGGGTATTGTTAAGTTAAACTATTTCACCTCCCGTTAAATTATTGGGATGGGCTATTTTAACGCATTGGAAACTTGGGTTTGAACATATTGTTACACAATCTCAGCGTACTAGTAACTTGCATATTGTTGTTCATGTTGGATACGAGCTTGTTAAACAATTTTATTCTATGTTCTACTATGTATCAAACTTGTATACTCGTCTTTGCTTTTGCATAGAACTCTATTTTAATACATGTTGCAGGTGCGATAGACAAGATGATGCTAGGTGAAGAAACAAGATTTAGGTGGACTTAGAAACACATTTAGATAAATCTATTTTGTCAATGTATCTTTGAAACAATGTTGTTTTATTTAATTTTTGTATGACATTTTTAGCAATTTTATGAAATTTGAATTTAATCTATATTGTCACATAGCGTTATGAAGTTTTGAGCAATTTGTTCGTCTCATGCTGATGTTTCCGCCATCGGTTGGGGTGTGACAGCCAGCTCTCGTCGAGCCCTAACACCCTGCCGCCACTCATTGCGGTTGTTGCACTTGCGCCGCCGTTATCCACCACCACACCACCACTGAACGCCTATCCTCTTCCTCGTTCAAGTCGCTGGCTATCACTACCACAACGCCGCCGTCGCCTGTGGTGGTTCCCTCACCATCACTGCCTTACGCCGCCTCCCAAACCCTGCACCTACTGCGGCTGTCGCCGCTAGTCCCTACACTGTCACGCCACCCCTGGTGGTGGCTAACCTGTTTTCTAGTGAGAAAGAGATGAGGGCGTGAGGGTAAGGAGAGAAAGTGAAGAGAGGCAAGTGTGACATTTATGTCTCTTCGACCATCAAATAAATACCAAATCAATGAAATATAGTGTTTCATACTTGGGATTTGTAAGAATATGTGTATCATTTGCACATATCAATTCTTGTTCGATTTCGAGCTTTAAATCGCTTTCTGGAAGGTTATACGCGAACTGATGCGTAAACGTAATTAGTTTAACACAACAAACACTCCGGAATAGTGAAATAGGCTTAACAGACCTTAAATAACCTTTACATAACTTAGAAATAAGTTTTGGAGGGTTTGGTGTGTCGAAATCAAGTTTATTCGATCGCAGGGTGATGTGCTAAAAGTGGTTTAATAAAAACAACTAAAATTAACCCTAATCTACACACTCTAAGCTT
This sequence comes from Helianthus annuus, assembly GCF_002127325.2. Classification (NCBI taxonomy): domain Eukaryota; kingdom Viridiplantae; phylum Streptophyta; class Magnoliopsida; order Asterales; family Asteraceae; genus Helianthus; species Helianthus annuus. Next base: position 56,561,552 of record NC_035448.2, on the reverse strand, counting down.
TAAATTTATAAACTTAGACTCGATTTAAAACTAAAACCACACAACCGGCAAGTGTACCGATCAATGTAGTATAGCTAAAGTAAGTCCGAGTATCGAACCCACGAGACTCTAAAGATTACGCTAAGACTCTATTTTAGACTACGACTGACACGACTTAACTAATTTGTTTATTTGATGAGGGGGGTTTCTAAAAATCCTAAATAAAATATTAAAATAATGCTAAATAACTAGACACGAACTTGGACGAAGACTAGAACCAGTGGCGAAGAAGACTACCTAGGCTAGACGCAAGTTTAACTCGGAATGGATTTCTATTCGATAGTTTTGTGGTATGGAACCGGGATCTTTAAATGCTAAACCTATTAAGATACCAACTAAGCCCCTCAATCCCTCTCAAGGTGATTCTTGTGGCACTACCTAGGCTGTTATGATTACCGGTTTTCTAGATTTCCTCACAGTCCTCTAGATCTACCTCACAGCGCGAAAGTCTAAGGCAACTATGGGTTTTAAATCTTGGTTTAATAGACAAGAGAATGTTTAAGGACTAGACCGATTTCTTAGACATAGCTATAAACCAAACCGAGACCTATTAATAATCTCGAGCCTCACAGCGACAAGATTAGCAGAACACTTGATTTTATTAAATTACCGAATATTACTTCTAAGGTTAGTTACGTAATTTCACCTTAAAGAGTTAAAGATTTATTATGTGATATAGACACTCACCTAAATCAAGAACCCTAGCACAACCCTATTATGTGATATAGACCGTCACCAAGGATTATACGAAGCAATAAACAGCAGTAAAACAAATATCAAGCATGCATATACACAGGGCCGGCCCTGAGAATTCATGTACCCTGTTCGAGCTCGAAAAAACGTGCCCTTAGGGCCGCCCAAAATTCTTTTTTTTATTAGTTTTTAGAAAATATTTGGGTATTGGGCTCATTAACCTAATGGGCTAAATAGTTTAAACAATATGATTTTTTTAAGTGGGCCTATGTTAATATTTTTTTGGTTATACCCTATTAAATTTTTTTTTACATATATAATATCGGATTTTTTTTTAAAAATTGCGTGCCCTACGAAATCCAGGGCCCTGTTCGGTTGTCCTCCCCGCCCTCCTTCAGGGCCGGCTCTGCATATACACCAAGTTAAAATTCCATAGCTTTTACAATACAAGAAAATCCTTACACCAAGCCAAAAACCGAATAAAAATCCAGACTTTATTTAAACTATTGTCATAACCTAGGTAGTATAAAGATTTAGCCAAGAATCATAACCACTTAGAAGAAACAAGTCTTGAATGATAAAACAATCCATGGTAATCAAGTTTAAAAAACACAAAGTTATTAAAAACTGAACACTAATAAATTGCAAACTCGGACGTGAATTTTGATCGCGGCTTGAACCCTTAAACCAATCTTTTTTCCTTCTCCTTGATCGCACCTTCTGATTTTATCTCCTAACAGGCGTCTGATGTATGCGTTCCCCCTGTCTGATGTCTTAGCGTGCGGCTCCCAATTCAGTCCTGATGTTATTCTGATGATGACTATCTTCGCGTCTCCCCAAGTGGTTTTCCTATATATAATATCGATTAGGGTATGAACCGCCTTTAATTATATGATCATCACATTACATAAAATTATGTTCAAAAACCCCTTTTGCATCAACTTCACATTCTGCCGACATGAAGGCCTGCCAAGCCCAAACGAATTTCGTCCAACATTTGTTGAAGATGATTATTTATATGTTGGAATTTATATTAAAGGCTTCAACATATTCAGTCAATTACTCTTCTCAAATGAATTTTATATAATAATATTAATCTTCAATAATAATAGCCTTTAATAGATAACGTAGAGATAGCAGGTTCGACCCAATCACGGGAAATACGGCAATTTTACTTCGGTCTCTAGCATCCCACTTTGCCCAACTGGCTGGTCATTTCCATATTATTCGTTTTTGCTTCATTTGCACCAGGACCTGTGATGTGTGTAAAATGCAACATATAAATCACATCAATTAAGGCATAAAACTAACCCTTTTTGAGTACTAATGTTGGAAAAATAGTGTTTTTGTCTTCCTTTTGCATTTTCAGGATTAAATGAGCTCAAAATCACAAAAGAAGCAAAAAGACAACTAATTCCAGCATAAATACAAGAAAAGGAACAAAAGTAGACTGCCCGGACCCTCAACGGCACCTCCCAAGGCAAAGGAGAAGAAACAGAGTCTGAACACGCCCCGTGTCCAGCGAACACGGGGGCGTGCCCAGGAAGCAGCAGAAAAGACAAACCAGTAGAAGCTTCCATTGCCCACCACGGGGCCGTGTCCAGCGGGCACGGGGGCGTGGTGAAAGTGCAGCAGGCGCATTAATTGTAATTCGCAATTACAATTAATGAAGAGAGAGAATGTCAGACGGGCACGGGGCCGTGTCCAGCCTTCTGTTCAGCCTATAAATAGAGGAGCTTGGCTTCATTCTCTCTCATCCCTTGGCACACCACCTCTCTCACACTTCATCCACCATCCACCACCACCATAACACCATCATCCATCATCCATTGTCCATCGTAGAGTGTGTGAGTCGTCTCGGGATCCAAGATTGATCGTAAGAGTTCTTGACAATCAAGGCCATGTTTGCCTAAGTCTCTTACATCACTTGGTGAAGACAAGTGTTTAGTATAATACTTTTTATTTTTAATCTTTTGCACTTTTTATTTGGTTTTGTATTAATGACTTTAATAACTAGTTACTTATGTTGAAGGTGATCTTTCCTTATCGTTTGTCCGTGGTGTCTTGGCATTATTTTACTGTCTATATAAAATAAAAGATTTTCACCATTCATATCTCCACGGTCTATATGGAGGTATGTTGGCTACCTGGTCGAGGGTTAAGGGAACGGTTTGGTAAGGGTCTTGCCCTTGTTCAGCGTTTAGAGGTCCTGCTTGGGACCTGGGTCAATTTTAGTAGGATCTCCTTCAATGCCCATAGGTATTGGATGGCGGGGATCCAAACTCTTTGACCCCCTCATTAGTTAACTACTATTAATACTATAACCCGGCTATTTAGGACTGTATCCCTGCTGACTCAGACTACTTAGCCGAGGGTAACGTCACCGCCAAAAGCGGGGCCTACCACAATTTGCATTAATAACTTAATTCATTATCTTTCAATAATCCGACCCTTTAGGATTGTATCCTTGCTGACTCAAACTACTGGGTTGAGGGTAACGTCGCCTTCAAAAGAGGGGCCTACTACAATAACTAAGATAATCTCTTAAACAAGTGCAAAAGTGCGAAAATAATCAAAGGTTATACTAATACACGTGTCGGATCCAAGTGATTCATCTTGTCTATCTGTTTTTATTTTATTTTTATTTTCAGCATTTAGTTAGTTTTTATTTTTCTTAGTTTAAAACATTTTTCTAACCTTTTGATTTGATTAGACGTTGAGGATAAACCGGTACTAAAAGCTCTTGTGTCCTTGGACGACCTCGGTATCTTACCAACACTATACTACGTCCACGATGGGTGCACTTGCCCATATGTGTGTTTAGTGTTAGTAAATATCGTGTTTTATAAATTTAAAACTTGGCTAAAAGTGTAAAAAGGGGCTAAAATATACATCTAAATTATATACACACCGACACACATCAAGTTTTTGGCGCCGTTGCCGGGGACACAAGGATTTTAAGAAAGTTAGGAATCAACGGCCTAATCATATTTTTATTTTTCTTTAATTTTTTTTAGATTTTTTTTTAGTTTTTCAGCTTCTGCAGAGCTCAGCACGGGGCCGTGCCTGGTCGGACACGGGCCGTGCTCAGCATCGTTACTGGCAGTTTTTGTTTTTCAAGTTACAGAAGGCTGAACACGGGGCCGTGCTGGTGCAACACGGGGCCGTGTCCAACTTCCAGTAACTGGGATCTGGAAAACAATCACTGTAATTCCGACCACGGGGCCGTGTTCGCTCAACACGGGGCCGTGGTGAAGCTTCTGACCAACATTCTTTTCTGTTTTTTATTGCAGGACTTGGAACCCGACGCCAACCTCACGTAGTGTATGAGCTCCAGTTCCAATAAAGACATAAAAGAACCGCTAGAAGAACCCGAACGCTTTCTCAGAAAAAGGTTAAAAGCCAAAAACCAAGAGAAGGTTTCGGGTGATCCACCTCCAATGGCGGACCAACGTACCCTTATGGATTATCTACGGCCCACCGTAGGTAATCTAGGCGCCGCTATCAATGCTCCGAAAGTTGAAGCCAATAACTTCGAACTTCGACCGCATCTGATACAAATGCTCCAAAACTCCGCAACCTTCCACGGGCTTGCGGACGAGGATCCCCATCTACATATAACTAATTTCTTAGAAATATGTGATACCTTTCGGATCAATGGAGCATCAAACGACGCCATCCGCCTCCGTATGTTTCCATTCTCACTAAAAGACCGAGCGAAAGCTTGGCTCAACGCCCTCCTAGCTGGATCGGTAAACACCTGGGATTAACTAGCCCAAAAATTTCTATATAAGTATTTCCCTCCTGCTAAAACTGCTAAATTAATGGCTGAAATTAATACATACTCACAAGAGGACGGGGAATCCTTATATGAAACTTGGGAAAGGTTCAAGGAGCTATTACGCAAGTGTCCCCATCACGGCCTCGCAACATGGCAACAAGTGTCCACTTTCTACAATGGATTGTTGCCACACACTAGGCAGACACTTGATTCTAGCTCCGGGGGACTTTTAGGTAATCGACGCCCACACGAAATATATAATCAAATTGAGGAAATTGCTCAAACCAATTTTCAATGGCACACCCCCCGGGGAAATAAGTCTATCGCCCCGGGCGCCCATAAGGTCGACGAAAGCACTTCTTTACAAGCCCAAATCGAGGCCCTTTCTTCAAAAATAAAAAAAAATTAGAAATGACAAAAACAGTCTCGGTAATGGCTTGTGAAGGGTGTGGTGGGTCACATGAAAATTGGAGTTGCATGAAAGAAACGGACGATCAACAAGAAATGGTAAACTACATTGATAATAGACCTAGGTCGTCGGGTCCCCCAACGGGAACTTACAACCAAGGATGGCGAAACCACCAAAACCTTGGTTGGAGGGAACCCGGCAATAGTAGTAACCAACGAACCCAACGAACAAACTTTCAGCAATCAAGAAATGAGTCACAAAATTTCACTCAACAACAAGGTGGACGAGAAAGGCTCGAAGATACTATATCTCGCCTCGTCTCTAACACTGATAAGAAAAACTCGGAAAGATTTCTACAATTAGAATCTAATTTTAGGAATCAACAAGCTAGCATTCAAAACATAGAAAAACAAATAAATCAAATAGCTCAAAACTTTTCCGAGAGACCGCAAGGCGCATTACCTAGCAATACCGAAACAAACCCAAAGGCGCAAGTTCACCTCATCACACTACGAAACCGCACCGTAGGGCCTGCAGAAGTACCACCACCTACGGAAGAAACAGTGCCAACACCTCTGCAGGAGAAGAACTCTCCTCCATCACCAGAGCCTACCAAGGCTCCTCGAGTTCCGTACCCCGGTAGGTTAATTCGTCAAAAGACAAATGAGCAATTCGCAAAATTCGAAAGTCTGTTAAAACAATTGCATGTCAATATTCCTTTTATCGAAGTCCTAACCCAAATGCCCAAATACTCTAAATTTATGAGGGACTTCCTTACGCATAAAAAGAAAATTGAAAATTTGCAATTAGTTAATTTAGGCGAAGAATGCTCTGCCCTCGTACTCAATAAACTTCCCCAAAAGAAAATCGATCCCGGAAGTTTCACGATTCCGTGCTCAATAGGGGAATCGCCCGTTCGCAATGCCTTGGCCGATCTGGGGGCTAGCATTAACCTTATGCCCTCATCGATGTTCAAAAGGCTTGGTTTGGGAACCACGAGTCCTACAAAAATGAGCATACAACTCGCTGATCGATCCGTAAAATTCCCACAAGGTGTCATCGAGAATGTCTTGGTAAGGGTAAGCAGATTCGTTTATCCAGTTGACTTTGTCATACTCGATATGGAGGAAGACACCGAGGTCCCCCTTATACTAGGGAGACCCTTCCTTTCCATAGCACAAGCGGTGGTAGACATGAATGACGGGACACTCACTTTGAGGTATGGGGATGATGAAGTGAAGTTCGGAGTTGGGAAAAGAATAGAGGACGACGACCCAGTAAACTACATGAAGGTTATTGATTCGAGCTTGGATGCTGCTCTCCGACGGTGTAACATGGGAAGCAAGGCATCCCACTCAGAAGATATATAACCTCAAATCGGGACTAGCCAAGGACCCTTATAAACGTGGCGCACCACGGAGGCATTCCGCGGAACTATCCCTAGTTTAGTTTAATCTTTTAGTTTTTGCAGAATAAAACACACTCATGGTGGTAATGGATGAAAAAGGGAACGAGAAAAATGGAACCATGCACGAAGAACAGAACAACCCGACAAAAATCTCCATCACAGAAGGCTCAACACGGGCCGTGCCCAACCAACACGGCCCCGTGCTGAGCCCCCTGCAGAAAATCACCCAGTTCAGGTAACTGGACACGGGCCGTGTTCGGACACGCCCCCGTGTCCAGGCTTCTGTTTCAATTCTCTAATTTTTGTTACTGGCACTTGACCACGGGGCCGTGCCCGGTCAACACGGGGCCGTGTCCAGGATGCCAGTAACATAAATCTTTGCTTTTAAACCCACTTTTACACATTCTAATCAACCAAAAACTTTATTTTTGGACACATTGAGGACAATGTGTAATTTAAGTGTGGGGGGATGCTAAAACCTTGAATTTTGCAAATCCTAAACACAAGCCTTACACAAAACTCTAGGAACCGCTAAACACCCCAAATTTTTTTTTCAAAAACTTTTTCATTTTTTTTTACTTGTCTTAAGTTTAAGTTGGGAATAACAAGTTCTAAAAAGGTTATATTTTTACAAGTTTACAACCGATAGCGTCGTGAGAAAAAGAACCAACATAAGAAAATTATAAAACGGCATAACAAGTCTAGTTAAAAATTCGATTATATATACTTGATCACATTAAAAACCCATTCCCACAAAAGTGAGTTTTGAGCCTTTATTGAGCATAAAAATATACATATTTAGATTAAATGCTCATTTTTCGTTTCTTGTGTGAATAGCCGCTCTCGAGTGATTCACTAAAATATACACCTTCGGCCGAGTGTTGAGTGATCTCCCGTGAGGTATGTGAACTTGTATATAAATGGAATTTTAATAAGGCATGCTATGCCCAAATAAGTAATTTATCTTATGAGACGTTCAAAATAAATCATAACGAATAGGATTGTAAATAAATAAAAATAAAACTTATAAAGACCTTGGATTCCCGACACTCTAGGACAAGCTAAAAAAAAAAAAAAAAAAAAACTTCTCTTCTTCCTATTCCATTTGGGAGTGTAAGCCACATTTAAAGAGTTTTGCTTGAGGACAAGCAAAAGTTCAAGTGTGGGGGTATTTGATGTGTGTAAAATGCAACATATAAATCACATCAATTAAGGTATAAAACTAACCCTTTTTGAGTACTAATGTTGGAAAAATAGTGTTTTTGTCTTCCTTTTGCATTTTCAGGATTAAATGAGCTCAAAATCACAAAAGAAGCAAAAAGACAACTAATTCCAGCATAAATACAAGAAAAGGAACAAAAGTAGACTGCCCGGACCCTCAACGGCACCTCCCAAGGCAAAGGAGAAGAAATAGAGTCTGAACACGCCCCGTGTCCAGCGAACACGGGGGCGTGCCCAGGAAGCAGCAGAAAAGACAAACCAGTAGAAGCTTCCATTGCCCACCACGGGGCCGTGTCCAGCGGGCACGGGGGCGTGGTGAAAGTACAGCAGGCGCATTAATTGTAATTCGCAATTACAATTAATGAAGAGAGAGAATGTCAGACGGGCACGGGGCCGTGTCTAGCGGACACGGGGCCGTGTCCAGCCTTCTGTTCAGCCTATAAATAGAGGAGCTTGGCTTCATTCTCTCTCATCCCTTGGCACACCACCTCTCTCACACTTCATCCACCACCCACCACCACCATAACACCGTCATCCACCACCATCATCCATTGTCCATCGTAGAGTGTGTGAGTCGTCTCGGGATCCAAGATTGATCGTAAGAGTTCTTGACAATCAAGGCCATGTTTGCCTAAGTCTCTTACATCACTTGCTGAAGACAAGTGTTTAGTATAATACTTTTTATTTTTAATCTTTTGCACTTTTTATTTGGTTTTGTATTAATGACTTTAATAACTAGTTACTTATGTTGAAGGTGATCTTTCCTTATCGTTTGTCCGTGGTGTCTTGGCATTATTTTACTGTCTATATAAAATAAAAGATTTTCACCATTCATATCTCCACGGTCTATATGGAGGTATGTTGGCTACCTGGTCGGGGGTTAAGGGAACGGTTTGGTAAGGGTCTTGCCCTTGTTCAGCGTTTAGAGGTCCTGCTTGGGACCTGGGTCAATTTTAGTAGGATCTCCTTCAATGCCCATAGGTATTGGATGGCGGGGATCCAAACTCTTTGACCCCCTCATAAGTTAACTACTATTAATACTCTAACCCGGCTATTTAGGACTGTATCCCTGCTGACTCAGACTACTTAGCCGAGGGTAACGTCACCGCCAAAAGCGGGGCCTACCACAATTTGCATTAATAACTTAATTCATTATCTTTCAATAATCCGACCCTTTAGGATTGTATCCTTGCTGACTCAAACTACTGGGTTGAGGGTAACGTCGCCTTCAAAAGAGGGGCCTACTACAATAACTAAGATAATCTCTTAAACAAGTGCAAAAGTGCGAAAATAATCAAAGGTTATACTAATACACGTGTCGGATCCAAGTGATTCATCTTGTCTATCTGTTTTTATTTTATTTTTATTTTCAGCATTTAGTTAGTTTTTATTTTTCTTAGTTTAAAACATTTTTCTAACCTTTTGATTTGATTAGACGTTGAGGATAAACTGGTACTAAAAGCTCTTGTGTCCTTGGACGACCTCGGTATCTTACCAACACTATACTACGTCCACGATGGGTGCACTTGCCCATATGTGTGTTTAGTGTTAGTAAATATCGTGTTTTATAAATTTAAAACTTGGCTAAAAGTGTAAAAAGGGGCTAAAATATACATCTAAATTATATACACACCGACACACATCAACCTGTCAAAACACAAAAGAATATAATATAATACTAAAAACTAAAAAGAATAAATAAAAACTAAACAAAAACTATACAATTTACACGGGACAAATATGTGTATTTTACCACTTATCAAATATCCCCACACTTAACCTTTTTTCGTACTCGAAAAAGAATTTATGCAAAACGGAATCATAGACGGAATAATCATTCGGGACAAAAGCTTAAATTACTTATTAAAACCGAAACTTGTGTTAGCCGCGATTGCAAGTATTTTGATCCTCTTAAACCCAAACCCGGTTTCAAGCCCTTATCATGCGATTTTAGTTCAAGTGCGGTCAATCCACCTAGGGTCTCACACTAAGAATCGCAAGTCCACCTAATCCTCCCTCAAGCTTATAGAACAAAAGGAACAACCACTGGGTTATTTCCTAACCGTTTTATACCAAGATTAAGAGAGTTTAAAATGAAATCTATTCGGTTTTTTTTCTCATTTTTTTTTCATAACTTTTTCATTTTTTTTTCTTTTTTCGAGCGTAGACGTTGCTTTCCCTAACCCAGAGGCATTCCGGCAGTAGAGTCACTATCCCCAACTCGGATTACTTAGGCTTCGGTACTTTTTATTTTCTTTGCAAGATCGATTTCACACACGCTAGCGGTAATCCGGCTGTAGAGTCGCTATCCCCAACCCAGACTACATAGAAATACACAACTTTATTTAGTTTCTAGCTCTTTTATTTTCTCTTTTTTTTTTCATTTTTCCTTTTTCAACGAGATATGACAAAAAAACTCTAACGATCTTAACTTATAACGGCATCCCTTATACTATTATTGGCGGTTTCAATTTCCCCACTTTCCCTAGATGAGAACCCACTAGTAGACCGACAATTAGGTATAATTAAGATCAAAGGAACCTAGAACCGAATCGAGCCTACCCGCACATCCCAAACTAGACACAAGCTCAATTATATTATCTCATATTATTATTATTTGAACCCGAACAAAAACCCGACTTTTCTATCATTTTCCGTTTTTATTTTGCAAACTTCTTATTTTAAAAGACATTTTTTTATTTTTTTATTTTTTTATTTTTGGATTTTTAATTTTATTTTTTTTGTATTTTTCGACTTTTTTGACTAAACTAACTATACTAACGACACTAAACGACAGTTTCCCATCCCCACACTTAAACTCTACATTGCCCTCAATGTAGGATGGAAACTGACTCAAAAAACTAAAAATAAATAAGAAATAAAAAGACTAAGGGCAAATTGGAAAGGACTTAGCTGGTTAATAACGCGTAAGCTCCAAAACTCTCGTCCAATCCAGCTCGATCGTATAGCATTTCGGTCGCGATCGGCTTTGACTCTGACACTGGTACACTTGGTAAATGCTTTGAAATTTGATAAGCAGCTCCAAAATCACCCGAATGGAGATTGCGTACGGGTGGTACATATTCAAACCTGCATAAACAAAAACAAGCAAAAACCAAAGCAGTACCGACTCTAAAGAAATGACTCAAAAACTACTAAGACTCAATATACAAAAACTACGACTCTATACAAACTCTACAAAACCTCCCCACACTTGAATTTAATCAAGAGGCTTTTCCTGGACTTGAACCCGGTCTAACCCATCTAATTCCACCCGTTTCTCATAAATATTTAAAAATTTAACGGTGGAATTATAAAATGATTTTAAAATTTTTAACGGGTTAGAACACAAAAAATTGAACTTACCTGGCAGGAGCCGCTGAAACATGATCCCAGGTGTTCTTCTCATGGCCTTCTCCCGTGGTTTTGAACTTTTACTCGCATTCGCTATTAGTACCATGGGCCAGCTGTGGTGTTCTTTCTTTTCCACCACCACCACTTCTTCTTGTTTGATGTCTGTCATTGGGTTTCCTGCAAGTAAAGCTTCTAAGTATGCAAGGTCACCCTCCGGATCAAACGTACCTACTTCTTTATCTACAGGCAAACCCTCTAACTCATCCGCAAATTCTCTCTCCCAAAACAGCTCATCCTCACTTTCCTCATCCTCTTCATCTGACAAATCCCATATTGGTTCGGTGGGATAAGACTCATCATCAGAGACATCCAGGTCAATAGGATCACCTGCCATTAAAAAAAAGTAGAAAGAGCAGACAAAAGGTAGAGAGAAAAAAAAAACTAACTAAAAAAATTACACAACTATACACGTAGCACAGATTATGTCAATTAAGTCTAATCGAAGCTAATAAACGCAATCGCCAAGAGTCCCCGGCAACGGCGCCAAAAACTTGATGTGCTAAAAGTGGTTTAATAAAAACAACTAAAATTAACCCTAATCTAGACACTCTAAGCTTTAAATTTATAAACTTAGACTCGATTTAAAACTAAAACCACACAACCGGCAAGAGTACCGATCAATGTAGTATAGCTAAAGTAAGTCCGAGTATCGAACCCACGAGACTCTAAAGATTACGCTAAGACTCTATTTTAGACTACGACTGACACGACTTAACTAATTTGTTTATTTGATGAGGGGGTTTCTAAAAATCCTAAATAAAATATTAAAATGATGCTAAATAACTAGACACAAACTTGGAAGAAGACTAGAACCAGTGGCGAAGAAGACTACCTAAGCTAGATGCAAGTTTAACTCGGAATGGATTTCTATTCGATAGTTTTGTGGTATGGAACCGGGATCTTTAAATGCTAAACCTATTAAGATACCAACTAAGCCCCTCAATCCCTCTCAAGGTGATTCTTGTGGCACTACCTAGGCTGTTATGATTACCGGTTTTCTAGATTTCCTCACAGTCCTCTAGCTTCTTGAAAGTGCCTAAATAAGATGATTTATGTCACACCCCCAAAATCCACATGCGGAGTACTACCGCCTGGAGGCGTGACTGACCAGGATCCAGCCACCAATCATATTGAACAAGCATATAAGTAGTTATAAAGTCTAACCAATACAATTGGTGTTCAAACAAAACATAGTTTAAGTTGCAAGCGGAAGCATAAGATTTAAAACCAAAACGTAAATTCAATTGTTTCCAAGTTTAACATGGCACACAGCTATCCATGTCCCACAACGACTCTCCTCCATGCAAGCTCCAGCTAAGTACCTATGGTCCTGCAAAGCATGTAGTAACGAGTCAACAACAAGTTGAGTGAGTTCACAGTTGGGTGTTCGTTTTAGTTTGTTTCGAAAACAGTATCCTTTATCTGGCATCCTGCCGTGGGGGTTACCCCATAGTTGAAAACGTGATTTGTTTATTCCCGGATACTCTGGCAATCCAGCCGTGGGGGCTACCCCGTGTTAGTTATCTGGCATTTCGGCCGTGGGGGCTACCCCATGTATACACTAGACTCGTTACCATATCGACTGCTGACTGTAGTCATGTTTATGTGCCCTGAAACTGTCAATGTCTATCATCATTGACGTGCCCTAGATCCATTAGTTCACGCCCGTCCTCTGCGGCACGGGGTGAGGTTTGTCAGACCTAAATAGCGCTATCTAACTAATGACCCGCTCGCCATTGGCCCGGCGATTAAGTCGATATAAAAGGAGGGACTTCGTGATAGAGTTTTGGTCTAGTACGAGTTATCTGTCCGTGAGGACGAAGAATTACATTCCTGCACCATTGCTGTCCTACCCAAGGAGGACGAGGAATCTACGTTCCTTAACCCCTTTCCCAACCCAGGGAATCCCATGCTTTGTAGAGGGTGTGAACTCACCTTGGTTTGCTCGGCAGATACACAGAAAAGTCAATCAAGTTGTAAGTGGTCAACTACGTCCTAACATAGATACCATTCAAGTCAGGTTCGTATCCAAGTAGTGCACGTATGTTCTACACGTATACTAGCAAGTTGCATACAGGTATTATTCATGGCATACACGTATAAACATAGCGGTTTACAATAATACCTACGAGTTGAACAGTAGCACGTATACAAGTAAGCAAAGCCCAAAAGTCCGGCCTAATCCTAAGCCCGTAGCAATGCAAGTCCAAACAGTGCATGACATACACAATTAACAATACACAGAAAGCCCATACATTCGGCCCACTAACCTAGGCCCGTAACAGCGTGAAAGTCCAAATAGCGTACACATGTGCGTAGTCTCAAGTTGTAGCTTACAAGTTCTCGAGTCGCAATATGAGGAGGTCTCGGGTCATGCATGTATTGGTTTCGAGTCGAAATTGGACTCGCAAGCACAGTCTCGAGTCATGATGTTTGTGTGCTGATGAAGCATGGTCTCGAGTCGAGACTAGAGGTTCTCGACTCGCAACCTTGTGTCGAAACCGTGATCTCGAGTTGACATATGGTGGTCTCAAGTCGAGACCGAAGGTCTCGGCTGGACATCTGCTGATTTCCTGACATATGTACTAAACCAATAGAATTACAATTGAGAAAAATGCCCGGATAGTCCCTGTGGTTTCGCCTTTTTTCACCTATAGTCCCCAACTTTCTAAAACTACCTGAATAGTCCCCAAGTTTTGCAATTTTGTTCTCGGATAGTCCCTGGCGCGTAACTGGGTTAGTTTTTAATGTTAGATGGGTGTGAAATAACTATAATGCCCTTACTAATAAATTTTTTTAATTTTTAATATTAAAAGAAATATTTAAATAGGTCCCACTGTCATCATCTTCATCACCCCAAACCTTATCTCTCCATTATCATCTTCTTTACCCAACCCACCTCCAATCTTACCCCATCATCAACTCAACCCAGTACATGCATATATAATTGAGAGACAATTTCAATTTAAAGCCTGCATACATACATCAGACAATTCAATTTAAAACCGAACACATACATACATTGAACCACCACTGTGGAAAATCTCCAAAACTTGAGGTGGTGGTGAGCATCAAACCGCCATGGAACCTGCAACCAAACTCTCCGCCACTGTCGCATTTCCTCCGCCACCGCCCCTGTTCACAATCTTCCGCCGCTCAATCCCGATCCACCCGCACCAGTGGGCCCATGTTTTTGATGAAAAAAGCCTATGATTTTTGGTTGTTTGATACATTCCTAATTCAGATTGTTTCTTGTTTGTACGATAGATCACCAAAAAATGCTTGCCTTCACTCTTGAAGTTGCAGTATCTTGAAGAATTGGTTTTAGAAGGATGCTGTGGGAACAATGATGAAAGTCTTGTATCTGTTAAACAAGGGTGGGCGTCGATGAAGGTATCAGTTCTTAAAAAACACAACCCGAATTTTCCTTTTATTTTGCAACTTTTCAAGAAGCTAAGCATTTGTATTTATTACAGTCGTTGAATATGTCGTATTGGGAGAATGCTACTCAATCAAAAACATGGGCCCACTGGTGCGGGTGGATCGGGATTGAGCGGCGGAAGATTGTGAACAGGGGCGGTGGCGGAGGAAATGCGACAGTGGCGGAGAGTTTGGTTGCAGGTTCCATGGCGGTTTGATGCTCACCACCACCTCAAGTTTTGGAGATTTTCCACAGTGGTGGTTCAATGTATGTATGTGTTCGGTTTTAAATTGAATTGTCTGATGTATGTATGCAGGCTTTAAATTGAAATTGTCTCTCAATTATATATGCATGTACTGGGTTGAGTTGATGATGGGGTAAGATTGGAGGTGGGTTGGGTAAAGAAGATGATAATGGTGAGATAAGGTTTGGGGTGATGAAGATGATGACAGTGGGACCTATTTAAATATTTCTTTTAATATTAAAAATTAAAAAAATTTATTAGTAAGGGCATTATAGTTATTTCACACCCATCTAACATTAAAAACTAACCCAGTTACGCGCCAGGGACTATCCGAGAACAAAATTGCAAAACTTGGGGACTATTCAGGTAGTTTTAGAAAGTTGGGGACTATAGGTGAAAAAAGGCGAAACCACAGGGACTATCCGGGCATTTTTCTCATTACAATTTCATGAGATAATGTACTATCCAATGGTATTTCATAAACATGTTTCCTTGTCTACTACTAACCAAAAACGGATCAAACATAGCGATTTCAAATATCCACAACACATTCATATCATATTCAACAAGTTCTTCATATATTCATCATGTTCATCAAATATTCATAACAAACAACCCTTATTCGAACACATTTTGCATTTTTCGGACAAGAGTTATAATACCTAAACTAGATATCACGCTCATATTGCAAACAAAACATCTATTCTATAACCCTCATGAATCGGATGATCATTATCATTCTTTTATCATACAAGATCTATACTTTTACTAAAGAAGTCATGTTCATCATCAATGTTGTAACTAAGCATGTATTGTCTAACCATCAAGAACTCATTAAACACCTTTGTCATATTTAAACAATGGTCATGGTGCATATTATCACATAATCAATACCCTAATCATGTATGAAACTTAACAAGCAAATATATTATCATATGACTTCATCATACATAACTATCAACCGAAACATATCATCTTCAACCGAAATATCACACATAACATAAGTCACTAACCGGTTAGGTTTTCAAGGGAGATCTTTAAGCTTGAACCGTGAGCTCTTGTGTTACCGGTTGGATCCGAGAGAAGGATGAGAGGGGAGGTGATGTTTGATCCTTAGGGTTTAAGGTTTTCTAGAGAGAGAGTAGGGGAGTGTGTGTTGTCCAAAGATGGTAGTGTTGGCTAACAACAAGGTTATATACTAGCTTCAAGTGATGCACCCTAATGGGTTTTCGAACGGATCAAATGGCCCAACCGGCCCACATAGTTACGCTGCTCGAGACCGAGTGGTCCCGAGTTAGGTTCTTGTGTTTCGGGTCACGTATATACATGCATACAATTAAACGCGACACATAATCACATAGAAGGTTCACTTATATCATTAATCACACAACATGTCAACTAGTTACATAACGTTTCAAGTAGGTTACATCGAGATACAATGAAAGGTTCTAAATTTCGAGTTGTCACATCATCCCCAAGTTGAAAGAAATTCCGTCCCGAAATTTGATAGGCACTCACTGAGGAAGCTAGTTAAGTTGTATGGTTTTCCCGGTTTTCCTGGGGTGTCACATCCTTCCCCCGTTGATCTGGAATTTCGTCCCGAAATTCCGTAGCTTCAGCCTCAGTAGTGGTTGTACTATTTGCGAACAGTTGGGGATTCTTTTGTTTCATCTGATCTTCGCGCTCCCAGATGAACTCTGGGCCGCGACGTGAGTTCCAACAAACTCAAACGAGAGGTATTCTAGTGCTCTTGAGGACCTTAACATCCCGGTCCGTGATTTCAACTGGTTCCTCGACGAATCATAACTGCTCGTCGATAGTGAGTTCCTTCAGAGGAACTATGTGGGTCTCATCTGACAGACACTTCTTCAGATTCGACACATGAAAAACGTTGTGAACTACACTGAGTTCTGCTGGTAAGTTCAGTCTGTAGGCCACCTTGCCTATTTTCTCGATGATTTCAAATGGTCCGACGTATCGTGGGTTAAGTTTGCCTCGTTTGCCAAAACGAACCACACCCTTCCAGGGTGAAACTTTGAGTAGTACCCGCTCCCCAACCTGGAGCTCAAGTGGTTTCCTGCCCTTATCGGCGTAGGCTTTCTGACGGTCTCGAGCTGCCGCCATGCGTTGTCGTATTTGAGCAATCCGTTCAGTAGTGTCCACCACATGTTCCGGACCAGTGATTTGACTATCCCCCACCTCTGCCCAACAAAGAGGTGACCGGCATTTACGCCCGTACAATGCCTCAAACGTAGCAGCTTTAATGCTGGTGTGGTAGCTGTTATTGTATGAGAATTCCACAAGTGGCATATGCTTTTCCCAGCTGTTGCCAAAGTCGATTACACATGCACGAAGCATGTCTTCTAAGGTCTGAATAGTGCGCTCGGACTGCCCGTCCGTCTGAGGGTGATACGCTGTGCTCATATCTAAACGTGAGCCAAAGGACTTGTGCATTGCTTGCCACAGCTCTGAAGTAAAACGTGCATCTCGATCGGAGATAATAGAGGTGGGCACCCCGTGCCTCGAAACAACTTCCTTGAGGTATATTTCCGCTAGAGTGGAGAATTTATCCGTTTCCTTAATCGCCAAGAAGTGTGCGGATTTTGTGAGTCGATCCACGATCACCCAAATAGTATCGTTTCCGCGCTGAGATCTAGGTAGGCCAGTAACGAAATCCATGGAAATTTGCTCCCATTTCCATTGTGGTATCTCTGGTTGCTGGAGTAGGCCTGAGGGTTTCTGATATTCAGACTTGACTCTCGCACAAGTCAAACACTTGCTGACATAGGTCGCTATGTGGGCCTTCATGCTAGGCCACCAGTACGTAGTTTTGATATCATGGTACATCTTATCTGATCCAGGGTGTACTGAGTAGCGAGACTTGTGCGCTTCATCCATCACAAGCTCTCGCAAGTTGCCATAGAGTGGGACCCAAATGCGCCCCATTACGTAGTAAGCACCGTCTTCCTTCTGTTCTAAGCGTTGTCTTGACCCGCGTAGGGCTTCAGCCCTGACGTTTTCTGGTTTCAGTGCTTCCATCTGAGCAGCTCGTGTTTGGGAAGGAAGACTAGAATGGATCGTGAGTTGTAAAGCTCGCACGCGCTTAGGCGCAGTGTCCTTTCGACTGAGGGCGTCAGCCACAACATTGGCCTTGCCCGGGTGATACCTGATGGAGCACTCGTAGTCATTCAGTAGCTCGACCCACCGTCGTTGTCGCATATTCAGTTCTTTCTGTTTGAATATGTGCTCTAGGCTCCTGTGGTCGGTGTAGATGGCACACTTGGTACCGTACAGGTAATGTCGCCATAACTTAAGTGCGAAAACAACAGCTCCCAGCTCTAAATCGTGTGTAGTGTAGTTTTTCTCGTGAACCTTGAGTTGGCATGAGGCATAGGCTATAACCTTATCTCGTTGCATCAATACACAACCAAGACCTTGAATTGACGCGTCGCAGTAGACCACAAAGTCGTCTGTGCCCTCCGGCAAGGAAAGGATAGGTGCACTGCAGAGTCTATCCTTTAAGTGCTGAAATGCTAACTCCTGTGCATTTCCCCAGCGATAAACAACGCCTTTCTGCGTTAGCGAGGTGAGAGGCTGTGCGATCTTAGAAAAATCCTTAATGAACCTCCTGTAGTAACCTGCCAATCCCAAGAATTGGCGAATTTCCTTTGGTGTGCGAGGTGCAAGCCAGTTCTTAATATAGTCTACCTTGGATGGATCAACGTGAATCCCATCCTTGTTTACCACGTGGCCTAGGAAATGGACTTCTCGAAGCCAGAAGTCGCATTTCAAGAACTTTGCGTAAAGTTGTTCGGTTCGAAGGAGTTCCAGAATAAGTCGTAGATGCTGCTCGTGTTCCTCCTGACTCTTAGAATAGATCAGGATGTCGTCGATGAAGACTATAACGAATTTGTCCAGGTATGGCTTGCACACTCGGTTCATCAAGTCCATGAAAACTGCAGGTGCGTTTGTCAGCCCAAAAGGCATGACCAAAAACTCATAGTGCCCGTATCGAGTTCTGAAGGCCGTTTTGGAGACGTCCTCTTCTCGAACTCTCAGCTGGTGATATCCTGATCTCAAATCGATCTTTGAATAGTAGCTCGACCCCTGCAACTGGTCGAACAAGTCGTCAATACGTGGTAGAGGATAACGGTTCTTCACAGTCACCTTGTTGAGCTCACGGTAGTCGATACACATTCTGAAGGTGCCCTCTTTCTTCTTCACAAATAGCACGGGCGCTCCCCAGGGTGATGAGCTAGGACGAATAAAACCCTTATCCAAGAGTTCTTGTAGTTGCGTAGAGAGTTCCTCCAACTCCGATGGGGCTAAACGATAAGGCGCACGAGCTATAGGCGCAGCTCTAGGAGCTAGTTCAATCTGAAACTCGACTTGGCGATGGGGTGGAAGACCAGGTAATTCCTCAGGGAATACCTCGGGATAGTCACGTACAATTGGAAAATCTTCTAGCTTCTTCTCTTTTTCCGAGGTGTCCGTAACGAGAGCCAAAATGGCAGTGTGACCCTTTCGCAAGCACTTCTGGGCCTTAAGGAAAGAGATGACGTTTTCAACAGCACTCCTCTTGTCGCCACGAATTAGGAGGGGTTCATTGCCTGAACCAGGAATATGGACAATCTTCTCATTGCAAAGGATCTCTGCTCGGTGTTGGGATAACCAATCCATCCCAATGACAACGTCGAAACTACCCAAGACGATAGGAATAAGGTCAATAGAGAAGGTCTGGTTAGCGAGAATAAGTTTGCAACCTTTGACTACGTGTGAGGCCTCCAAACTCTTACCATTAGCTAGCTCTACAGTGTGCTTGTTGCTCAAGGGTGTTGGAATACGCTTAAGTATTTGACTAACTTCTAGTGACACATAGCTAGCATCGGCACCCGAATCAAATAAAACTGTAAGATAAAAGTCGTCGAGGAGGAACTTACCCGCCACAACATTGGGGTCATTCCTTGCTTCACCTTGGCCAATCACGAACGCCCGCCCCTGGCTCCATTGTTGTTGTTGTTCCCATTGTTACCATTCCCCTGATTGTTGTTATTGTTGTTGTTGTTGTTGTTCTGGTTTCTGTTCAGTTGAGGACAGTCTCTCTTGAAGTGGCCCTCAGCTCCACACTGAAAGCACCCTTTGTTATCACCCTGCTGCTGCCGCTGGTTCTGTGGGGCCTGTTGTTGACGATTCTGGCTTGTGGGGAACAAGCTTCTGCAATCCTTGGCGGCGTGACCTGGCTTGTTGCACCGATGACAGTTGCCCCTGGTGCATGGCCCACTGTGGTGTAGGTTGCAGCGATTGCATTTGGGGTGATTCCCCTTGTACCCACCATGACTTTGACCACCAGACGATTGCTGACTGGGGCTCTTGTAGTCAATAGTCTTTCTCTGCTGAGACTGAGATTGCACAGAAGTTGAACCCTTGCTTGAAGCTCCATCCCATTTTCTCTTGTTGTCACTAGGAGCACCCGTAGTAGCTGTAGCACTTATACGCTTTGGTAGCCTGTTTTGTTCCACCGCCTGATCAGTAAGACGGTGAGCCAACTGAACAACCTGCTGGATAGTGGCCAGGTTTGCTGAAGTCACATGACTTTGGATTTCTGGCACCAAGCCCTTGAGAAAGAGTTCAATTCGCTTAAATGGAGGGTCCACCATAGTAGGACACAATAAGGAAAGCTCATGCGATCTCTTAGTATACGCCTCAATTTCTGACCCCGTCATCGTGAGGTTGTAGAACTCGTCTTCCAGCTTATGAATGTCATCACGACTGCAGTATTCCTCCCTGATCATTTCCTTGAAAGTTTCCCATGGGGTGGCGTTGGCTGCAACCAACCCTAGCATTTGAACCTGAGCGTTCCACCATGTGAGGGCTAAACCCTCGAGAGTTCCGGTAGCATACTTCACCCTGCGCGCTTCGGGGCATTCACACATTTCGAACACAGATTCTAGTTTCTCAAACCAGTGGAGGAGACCTACTGCTCCTTCAGTTCCGCTAAAAGTAGTGGGTCGGCAGTCCATAAAGGTCTTAAAAGTGCACACGGGTGGCTGAGCATGCTGACCTATCGTGGGCGAAAGAAAAGACAGAGTTTAACACAAAGGTTGGTTCACGAGAGTAGGATTCTAAAGATCCTAGAATGAGTTCGGACTGCAGGATATACCTCCTGCGTATGCAGCTGCAAGTGCCGCAGCAACTCGTTCGTTAATCAGAGCCGTCAACTGGGCTTGAGTCATGTTAACGCGTCCACTCATGATCTTCATACAAGAGGGAAACATGAGTGAGAGAGGTTCGCGAAAGTGCGATGGCAGAAGGGAGTAAGCACACATGTGTTCAAGCAACAGTAGTTATACTAATCAAGCATACCATGGGCAATGTACTATGTAACTAACAAGTAGGCAATATACACAGATCATATCACCTAGAATGTCGAGTTTTGCATGTGGAGTGAAGCGTCGTTGTGGACCGTAGAGCACTGCACAGGTTATAGTTTAATTTTAATAAAACCCTTTTTCCTTATTAAAACCGAGTCACTATAACCAATGGCTCTGATACCAATCTGTCACACCCCCAAAATCCACCTGCGGAGTACTACCGCCTGGAGGCGTGACTGACCAGGATCCAGCCACCAATCATATTGAACAAGCATATAAGTAGTTATAAAGTCTAACCAATACAATTGGTGTTCAAACAAAACATAGTTTAAGTTGCAAGCGGAAGCATAAGATTTAAAACCAAAACGTAAATTCAATTGTTTCCAAGTTTAACATGGCACGCAGCTATCCATGTCCCACAACGACTCTCCTCCATGCAAGCTCCAGCTAAGTACCTATGGTCCTGCAAAGCATGTAGTAACGAGTCAACAACAAGTTGAGTGAGTTCACAGTTGGGTGTTCGTTTTAGTTTGTTTCGAAAACAGTTTCCTTTATCTGGCATCCTGCCGTGGGGGTTACCCCATAGTTGAAAACGTGATTTGTTTATTCTCGGTTACTCTGGCAATCCAGCCGTGGGGGCTACCCCGTGTTAGTTATCTGGCATTTCGGCCGTGGGGGCTACCCCATGTATACACTAGACTCGTTACCATATCGACTGCTGACTGTAGTCATGTTTGTGTGCCCTAAAACTGTCAATGTCTATCATCATTGACGTGCCCCAGATCCATTAGTTCACGCCCGTCCTCTGCGGCACGGTGTGAGGTTTGTTAGACCTAAATAGCGCTATCTAACTAATGACCCGCTCGCCATTGGCCCGGCGATTAAGTCGATATAAAAGGAGGGACTTCGTGATAGAGTTTTGGTCTAGTACGAGTTATCTGTCCGTGAGGACGAAGAATTACATTCCTGCACCATTGCTGTCCTACCCAAGGAGGACGAGGAATCTATGTTCCTTAACCCCATTCCCAACCCAGGGAATCCCATGCTTTGTAGAGGGTGTGAACTCACCTTGGTTTGCTCGGCAGATACACAGAAAAGTCAATCAAGTTGTAAGTGGTCAACTACGTCCTAACATAGATACCATTCAAGTCAGGTTCGTATCCAAGTAGTGCACGTATGTTCTACACGTATACTAGCAAGTTGCATACAGGTATTATTCATGGCATACACGTATAAACATAGCGGTTTACAATAATACCTATGAGTTGAACAGTAGCACGTATACAAGTAAGCAAAGCCCAAAAGTCCGGCCCAATCCTAAGCCCGTAGCAATGCAAGTCCAAACACTGCATGACATACACAATTAACAATACACAGAAAGCCCATACATTCGGCCCACTAACCTAGGCCCGTAACAGTGTGAAAGTCCAAATAGCGTACACATGTGCGTAGTCTCGAGTTGTAGCTTACAAGTTCTCGAGTCGCAATCTGAGGAGGTCTCGGGTCATGCATGTATTGGTTTCGAGTCGAAATTGGACTCGCAAGCACAGTCTCGAGTCATGATGTTTGTGTGCTGATGAAGCATGGTCTCGAGTCGAGACTAGAGGTTCTCGACTCGCAACCTTGTGTCGAAACCGTGATCTCGAGTTGACATATGGTGGTCTCGAGTCGAGACCGAATGTCTCGGCTGGACATCTGCTGATTTCCTGACATATGTACTAAACCAATAGAATTACAATTTCATGAGATAATGTACTATCCAATGGTATTTCATAAACATGTTTCCTTGTCTACTACTAACCAAAAACGGATCAAACATAGCGATTTCAAATATCCACAACACATTCATATCATATTCAACAAGTTCTTCATATATTCATCATGTTCATCAAATATTCATAACACAAACAACCCTTATTCGAACACATTTTGCATTTTTCGGACAAGAGTTATAATACCTAAACTAGATATCACGCTCATATTGCAAACAAAACATCTATTCTATAACCCTCATGAATCGGATGATCATTATCATTCTTTTATCACACAAGATCTATACTTTTACTAAAGAAGTCATGTTCATCATCAATGTTGTAACTAAGCATGTATTGTCTAACCATCAAGAACTCATTAAACACCTTTGTCATATTCAAACAATGGTCATGGTGCATATTATCACATAATCAATACCCTAATCATGTATGAAACTTAACAAGCAAATATATTATCATATGACTTCATCATACATAACTATCAACCGAAACATATCATCTTCAACCGAAATATCACACATAACATAAGTCACTAACCGGTTAGGTTTTCAAGGGAGATCTTTAAGCTTGAACCGTGAGCTCTTGTGTTACCGGTTGGATCCGAGAGAAGGATGAGAGGGGAGGTGATGTTTGATCCTTAGGGTTTAAGGTTTTCTAGAGAAAGAGTAGGGGAGTGTGTGTTCTCCAAAGATGGTAGTGTTGGCTAACAACAAGGTTATATACTAGCTTCAAGTGATGCACCCTAATGGGTTTTCGAACGGATCAAATGGCCCAACCGGCCCACATAGTTACGTTGCTCGAGACCGAGTGGTCCCGAGTTAGGTTCTTGTGTTTCGGGTCACATACATACATGCATACAATTAAACGCAACACATAATCCCATAGAAGGTTCACTTATATCATTAATCACACAACATGTCAACTAGTTACATAACGTTTCAAGTAGGTTACATCGAGATACAATGAAAGGTTCTAAATTTCGAGTTGTCACAATCTACCTCACAGCGCGAAAGTCTAAGGCAACTATGGGTTTTAAATCTTGGTTTAATAGACAAGAGAATGTTTAAGGACTAGACCGATTTCTTAGACCTAGCTATAAACCAAACCGAGACCTATTAATAATCTCGAGCCTCACAGCGACATGATTAGCAGAACACTTGATTTTATTAAATTACCGAATATTACTTCTAAGGTTAGTTACGTAATTTCACCTTAAAGAGTTAAAGATTTATTATGTGATATAGACACTCACCTAAATCAAGAACCCTAGCACAACCCTATTATGTGATATAGACCGTCACCAAGGATTATACGAAGCAATAAACAGCAGTAAAACAAATATCAAGCATGCATATACACCAATTTAAAATTCCATAGCTTCTACAATACAAGAAAATCCATAAACCACGCCAAAAACCGAATAAAAATCCAGACTTTATTTAAACTATTGTCGTAACCTAGGTAGTATAAAGATTTAGCCAAGAATCATAACCACTTAGAAGAAACAAGTCTTGAATGATAAACAATCCATAGTGATCAAGTTTAAAAAACACAAAGTTATTAAAAACTGAACACTAATAAATTGCAAACCCGGATGTTGAATTTTGATCGCGGCTTGAACCCTTGAACCAATCTTTTTTCCTTCTCCTTGATCGCACCTTCTGATCGTATCTCCTAACAGGCGTCTGATGTATGCGTTCCCCCTGTCTGATGTCTTAGCGTGCGGCTCCCAATTCAGTCCTGATGTTATTCTGATGATGACTATCTTCGCGTCTCCCCAAGTGGTTTTCCTATATATAATATCGATTAGGGTATGAACCGCCTTTAATTATATGATCATCACATTACATAAAATTATGTTCAAAAACCCCTTTTGCATCAACTTCACATTCTGCCGACATGAAGGCCTGCCAAGCCCAAACGAATTTCGTCCAACATTTGTTGAAGATGATTATTTATATGTTGGAATTTATATTAAAGGCTTCAACATATTCAGTCAATTACTCTTCTCAAATGAATTTTATATAATAATATTAATCTTCAATAATAATAGCCTTTAATAGATAACGTAGAGATAGCGGGCTCGACCCAATCACAGGAAATGCGGCAATTTTACTTCGGTCTCTAGCATCCCACTTTGCCCAACTGGCTTGTCATTTCTATATTATTCGTTTTTGCTTCATTTGCATCAGGACCTGACAAAACACAAAAGAATATAATATAATACTAAAAACTAAAAAGAATAAATAAAAACTAAACAAAAACTATACAATTCACACAGGACAAATATGTGTATTTTACCACTTATCACAGGGACTATTTGTGTCAAACCGCAAAAGTATACCGAATCGAATGATAACGAACATTCCGGAACTTGATCATAAGTTAAATATGCTCTAAATATCCTTTACATAGCTTAGAAATGGGCTTTGAGGTGTTTGGTGCGCAAAAATAAACTTATAGATCAATAGGGACTAAAAGCGTCAAAAAGTGCATAAGTTTGCATTTTCGCGCATATCTTACGTTCTGAATATATCCGGACATCCAAAAATTTATGTGATCATTAAAATATTTTATTTTAGTGATTGGCATGATAAAATACCATTTGTCGCTTAATTTGGATCGTTTTTGCGTCCGTTACGACTTCCGTCGTAATTACCCGAATAACGCAACCGTACGACCGAACGAACCGACATCCGAGATGTTTTTGAGCATATTTTAAGTTCCCTATATTTTAACTTCATTTTAGAGCCTTGAAATGGGGCTAACGGGGCTTAAACGTGTCAAAAATGCATCAAAAACCAAGTTTTGGGCATTCAGGGACTAAAATTGTAAATCTGTGAAACTTGCTAGGCCTGGGGCGTAAGCCTAAGCTTATTCTTACGCGGCCAGCGTCAGCAGCCCAGATCAGAAACATTGAATCTGGCTTTCCAGCCTGTTTTTTATGGTTTTAATCATAGATTTGCAATACCATTTCATGGTATTTCATGTCCCCATTGTTTTTAAAACCTTGTGCCCACATGTATGGCCAAGATTCAAGCACGAATTGCGAGGAACGATCCTAACGATTGTGGGATTTCTATAAATACCCAACACCTTCATTCTTGCAAATCACAAATCTGATTCAATTGCTCTAAGTTGGGGGTTAACACTTCATACCTGAGCAATTTGAATCAAGATCTTCCTAGCTTGGACCCTTTGTGCTGTTTGATTCTGTGATCCCTCTAGCTTTGCTTGGTTGTTATTCAAGACTTCTAAGCATTCTCAAGTGAGTACATAGTTCCCCTCTTTTACCGTTTTAAACTGTTTTGGGGTGATTCATATGTGCCAAATGTTTTCGAGTCTTTTAAACAAATGCTATGGTTTATATTACTATTTGAACTGTTTGAACCGTTTGGAACTGATTGATTTATGTGAACTGTTTAGAACTGTTTGATTTATGTGAACCGTTTGGAACTGATTGATTTTTGTGAACCGTTTGATTTATGTGAACCGTTTGGAACTGTTTGAACCTTTGGGTTAGGGAAGTGATTAGGTAACAGGGTGAGTATAATGTGATAAAAGCATGGTGGATACGCCGCTGGTACTTCCTATATATAAGTGCTTTTAACACATTATATATCGTTGCGTTATCTAGATCACTTGGGTAAATGTTATCAAAACAAAGTTATATTACAAGGTTTTTCTAACAATATAAACCATTCGAGTCTTTATTATAAAAAAAATGATTTGCAATCTGGGTTTTACAGAAACAAATGTTTTGAGTTAAGATTCATGGTATCGAGATTTTATAAATTATACCTAACCTATTTTGACTTGGTTATTTAATTCATTTAATTTACAATACAAACATTTTACAGAAATTAAGTTTTCTAATATCGAAAAACAAAGTTATTTGAGTTATTTCAAAAGGTAACAAGCCATGAATATGACACTCACGCAAATCCTATGTACTCGCCAGCATCTTTATGCTAACGTATTTTCACATATGTTTCAGGTACCATAGTTGATGATGATTGATGATGATATTGATGCATGCTCACATAAGAATGGACGAGGCCTTAGTGACTTAATAACAATGAAAGTTGATTTGTTCATGTTTTGTTTCTAATTTCAATGCAATGTAATACATTTAATTCAATAAAACAGAACTTTTATCCATGTGTTGTGAAACAATGATTCTGTTACGACACTCCCTGACGTTTCCGCCGCGGTTTGTTGTTTTAACGCGGTCGGGGTGTGACAAAAAAGTTGGTACCAGAGCTCATGGTTATAGGGAATTAGGTTATTAGTAATGTTTTGACCTAGTCTATAACCTTCCTAGGACCCTAACGCGAGTTTACTTTCGTTTAGTCATAAAGCAATACCGTCACCTATCTTTAAGCGACAACCATAACAAGAACACCAATTGCGAACCTGCTTTGAAAACCAATCATCTGTTCTAAGATGATTTATTAAAAGGTTTTGAACCTTCAAAGTTTTCAAAATCTCGCCAAAGTTTGGGTCTTATTAATGTGAACACGTGCAATCTGGAAGGGTGGGTGCCTGTATCCTGAGTTTTCTGTCTAATGCTAGAGTGTTCGTACAAATCCACATAAGTGGACCAGTCACTCTTACCTGGGAACTCTTGGGGTGAGTGTCCACTTATAGGCTAAAGCATGTCTTCGCGATACATTATGAGGACCTATATACTTTGATTCAGCTTGTTTGTGTCGTTTGTTTGCTTCGTGGTTCGAACAAATTACCATCACCCATGCTTTTTGGTCGGTAATTGTAACATCCTATTCTTACCCAATGCCATTTCACTTGTTTTCTCTCATGCTTCCTCTTTTAGAATGCCTCCTCGACGTGACAATCAGATAACTAATGAAGAACTGGCAGCTATCATTACGCAGCAAATGGCTGCTGCAATCCCAAACATCATTGCTCAATGTAACCAAGCCCTCAGTAACAACAATAATGCTCCCTGTAACTTCAAGACATTCAAGTCTGCCAAGCCATCAAAATTTTATGGGTCTCAAGGAGCAACTGCACTTCTACAATGGTTCGAGAGTCTAGAGAGCACCTTCAGACATGTTCAGTGTCCAAACGAGCGAAAGGTTGAATTCGCATCTAGAGTCTTTGAGAAGCGAGCTTTAACATGGTGGAATGGTGTGATGAGAGATAGGGGTGCCGACGTGGCACTGGCTCAAACCTAGGAAGAGCTTCGAGCTCTGATGATGAAAGAATTCTATCCTCGTCATGAAATCAGGGCCTTGGAAAGGGAATTTGATGATCTTAAGCAAGATAGCGGTGAGCATCGAGCTTACACGGACCGTTATGAGGAGTTAAGTCTGTTATGCCCGAACATGGTTACGCCTTTGGATAAGGCAATCGAAAAGTACATTGATGGCCTCCCTGACTTAGTATAAGACATTGTTACTGGTAGCAACCCCACTACAGTTAGACTGGCCATTGAGCTATCCGCTACCTTGACTGAATCTCATATCAGAAAAGGTAAACTTTTCCGAAAAGGCGATAAGAAACTGATCGAGGAATCGAAACCAAAGGATGAACAGACTGGATCCTCTAAGAAGTCGAAGAAGCGAAAGGCTTCTCAGAATATCGTCGTGGTTGCTCACAATGATCAAGCCGTCCCCAACCAACCGGCTCAACCCCCTGCTAGGAAGCCATACAATGGAACTGCACCTTTGTGCAACCAATGTAACCTTCATCATCATGCTAGTGTGAAGTGCTGCAAGTGCCAAATTTGTGGACTTATAGGTCACACAGCAAGGGTTTGCTCAGCTGCAACTGCACCAAATCAAGCTGACAATCCTGCTCAAGCTCGTTTTCCACCAGGGTCTTGCTACAACTGTAGCGAGATGGGCCATTTCCAAAAGAATTGCCCAAAGCTTGCTAATGCAAATCCAGCGCAGGGATGAGTATTTGACCGAATGGAAGATAACGTTGTTTAGAAATAATCAAGCCTTATGTATTATTTTCTTTTGTTATCATGGTCTATGAAACAGTTTTTGTTGTTGTTTATAATAAATCTTTTATTCACATTGCAATGTACAAATGTGGTTGCATGTATAAACAACAAATCCCCTACAATACCGACAATCAAGGAACCGTATTCCTTGAAGATCAGACTACACCCAAGATTCTTCCATTTTATGATCTCTTGCGTTTTCCACGAAAATCCTAAGTACCCGTTTCTTCTAAGGAAACGGAGTACAAGGCGCAAGTTACAACTCTGGACAAATACCCAAAGTACCACTATAAATCCTTAATAGGGTACCTAAGGGTATTTTCGTAAGTCCTTAATTGTTGTCTACCCTAATTCGAGTATTACGTTTCCTTGTAAACAAAATCTAATTTTTGGAAGATCATCCTATCTTTTCAGATAGATTCTTGAGGACGTTGAAGTCCATCGACTGGGTTCCTAGTGTACCTTGAATACCCATGTTCAAATCGATAACAAGTTAATAATAAACTAATAACCAAGAAAACAATTATGTGCTTATGTGTTTATGTGTTGACCTAATAAAAGTTGTCTCGACCTTGTTCAAATTCTATCCCCTTCACATTATAAAACAAACAGTGATTACTATGCAAAGAATTACGTAATTATGGATGCATACATAATTATGGAATTTAGTGCACAGAAATCACAGCAAGTTTTGTCATGTATCTAGAGTTAACTCTATTCATTTCCATTTCTGATGAAGCACCAGTTGAGGAAAAATGAACTAGCTATTCATTTTTCACTTCTGAAAGAATATCCGTTGAGGGAAATGAATATCCTTTGATTAATCCTTCACTTCCATTTCTGAAGAATACCCGTTGAGGAAAATGACTCGATCTGTTCATTATCGTTTCTGAAGAATATCCGTTGAGGGAAATGAATATCCTTTGATTAATCCTTCATTTCCATTTCTGAAGAATACCCGTTGAGGAAAATGACTCTATCCGTTCATTATCGTTTCTGAAGAATATCCGTTGAGGGAAATGAATATCCTTTGATTAATCCTTCATTTCCATTTCTGAAGAATACCCGTTGAGGAAAATGACTCGATCCATTCATTTTCGCTTCTAAAGAATATCCGTTGAGGGAAATGAATATCCTTTTGTTTATTCCTTCATTTCCATTTCTGAAGAACCCGTTGAGGAAAATGAATCGTCCATTCATTTTCGCTTCTAAAGAATATCCGTTGAGGAAAATGAATATCCTTTTGTTTATTCCTTCATTTCAATTTCTGAAGAACCCGTTGAGGAAAATGAATCGCCAATTCATTTTTTTCTTCTAAAGAATATCTGTTGAGGGAAATGAATATCCTTTTGATTATCCTTCATTCCCACTTCTGATGAGGAACCCGTTGAGGAAAATGAAGCATCCATTCATTTTCACTTTTAAAGAATATCCGTTGAGGGAAATGACAGGATTATGCCTTGCATATCTTTGATGGGTTATTCTACGAAAATAGATAAACACCCTAGATTCCATGCAAGATAATTATTTAACACAACGTCACAGACAGACTCCTACGAATAAATTTCAGGACGAAATTTCCTAAAGTAGGGGAGACTGTGACATTTGTGTCTCTTCGACCATCAAACAAATACCAAATCAATGAAATATAGTGTTTCATACTTGGGATTTGTAAAAATATGTGTATCATTTGCACATATCAATTCTTGTTCGATTTCGAGCTTTAAATCGTTTTCTGGAAGGTTATACGCGAACTGATATGTAACCGTAATCAGTTTAATGCAACAAACACTCCGTAATAGTGAAATAGGCTTAATATACCTTAAATAACCTTTACATATCTTAGAAATAAGTTTTGGAGGGTTTGGAGTGTCGAAATCAAGTTTATTCGATCGTAGGGACTATTTGCGTCAAACCGCAAAAGTATACCGAATCGAATGCTAACGAACATTCTGAAACTTGATCATAAGTTAAATATGCCCTAAATATCCTTTACATAGCTTAGAAATAGGCTTTGAGGTGTTTGGTGCGCAAAAATAAACTTATAGATCAATAGGGACTAAAAGCGTCAAAAAGTGCATAAGTTTGCATTTTCGCATATCTTACGTTCTGAATATATCCGGACATCCAAAAATTTATGTGATCATTAAAATATTTTATTTTAGTGATTGACATGATAAAATACCATTCGTCGCTTAATTTGGATCGTTTTTGCGTCCGTTACGACTTCCGTCGTAATTACCGAATAACGCAACCGTACGACCAAACGAACCAACATCCGAGATGTTTTTGAGCATATTTTAAGTTTCCTATATTTTAACTTCATTTTAGATCCTTGAAATGGGGTTAACGGGGCTTAAACGTGTTAAAAATGCATCAAATACCAAGTTTTGGGCATTCAGGGACTAAAATTGTAAATCTGTGAAACTTGCTAGGCCTGGGGCGTAAGCCTAAGCTTATTCTTACGCGGCCAGCGTCAGCAATCTAGATCAGAAACATTGAATCTTGCTTTCCAACCTGTTTTTGATGGTTTTAATCATAGATTTGCAGTACCATTTGATGGTATTTCATGTCCTCATTGTTTTTAAAACCTTGTGCCCACATGTATGGCCAAGATTCAAGCACGAATTGCGAGGAACGATCCTAACGGTTGTGGGATTTCTATAAATACCCAACACCTTCATTCTTGCAACTCACAAATCTGATTCAATTGCTCTAAGTTGGGGTTTAACACTTCATACCTGAGCAATTTGAATCAAGATCTTCCTAGCTTGGACCCTTTGTGCCGTTTGATTCTGTGATCCCTCGAGCTTTGCTTGGTTGTTATTCAAGACTTCTAAGCATTCTCAAGTGAGTACATAGTTCCCCTCTTTTACCGTTTTAAATTGTTTTGGGGTGATTCATATGTGCCAAATGTTTTCGAGTCTTTTAAACAAATGCTATGGTTTATATTACTATTTGAACTGTTTGAACCGTTTGGAACTGATTGATTTATGTGAACCAATTGGAACCGTTTGATTTATGTTAACCGTTTGGAATTGTTTGAACCATTGGGTTAGGGAAGTGATAAGGTAACGGGGTGAGTGTAATGTGATAAAAGCATGGTGGATACGCCGCATCCTATATATAAGTGCTTTTAACACATTATATATCGTTGCGTTATCTAGATCACTTGGGTAAATGTTATCAAAACAAAGTTATATTACAAGGTTTTTCTAACAATATTAACCATTCAAGTCTTTATTACAAAAAACGATTTGCAGTCTGGGTTTTACATAAACAAATGTTTTGAGTTAAGATTCATGGTATCGAGGTTTTATAAATTATAACTAACCTATTTTGACTTGGTTATTTAATTTACAATACAAACATTTTACAAAAATTAAGTTTTCTAAAATCGAAAAACAAAGTTGTTTGAGTTATTTCAAAAGGTAAACGAGCCATGAATCTGACACTCACACAAATCCTATGTACTCACCGGCATCTTTATGCTGACGTATTTTCACATATGTTTCAGGTACCATAGTTGATGATGATTGATTATGATATTGATGCATGCTCACATAGGAATGGACGAGGCCTTAGTGACTTAATAACAATGAAAGTTGATTTGTTCATGTTTTGTTTCTAATTCCAATGCAATGTAATACATTTAATTCAATAAAACGGAACTTTTATCCATGTTTTGTGAAATAATGATTCTGTTACGACACTCCCCGACGTTTCCGCCGCGGTTTGTTGTTTTAACGCGGTCGGGGTGTGACAGCTAGGGTTTGGAATAATGAGGGAGTGGAAGAATAAGATGCATTTATACCTAGGGTTTGGGTGTAGGTGAGTTGGGTGGAGACTGCGTGTATGAACCCGTTTAAAATGTCTCGCGTCTCACTAGATATATCGCTCATATAAATTCCACGTAGATACTACGAGTTCATTATATATACTACATATATATATATATATATATATATATATGTAAACCTCGTTAAGACGGATATTCAGAATATATTTTGTATATACATCTAGTATATATATACACACGCATATGCTAAAATAAATACGCTTGGCAAAGAATTGTCGATCAAATAACATGCTTCACTCGCAACTAACTAATATTATTCGAATAGTAATAAAATAAATTTAAGAGAGGTGTTTCTTTGTAACTTATTTGTAGAAACGTGCTAGGATCGATCACGATCTTCTCTGATGTACGATTGATGGTTGTGATCTTGTATCTTGTGCGGAATCCAAGTACGAGAGTGACTTGAACAAGAACAAGTAATTAAAGATGATTTCTATTGATTGTATAACCGTACAAAACCGTGAAATCACTTGGACAGAGTTTCCTCACTCAAGTCCACCAAGTTCTAAATGAAACATGACAAGACCCCTATTTATACTAAAGCCCATCTGCATATACACACCATGCACGGATGCACTTGGTGCAGATCAAGTTGATCCGCACAGACCTATGCACACTCCATCCGTGCGGACCGACAACAAACCCTAATTATGCGTGTGTTTGTGCGGATCTACATATCTTGTATGTTTACTACACTTTGATCCCTGTCTTGTTCTAACTAATTATCTACGATACAATATATTTGACGCTCAAGCACGTGATTGATGGAAGCGATAGACATAGTGCATTCACAGACTCCCCCTTGGATATTGTTGCAGTCAATCTTGTAGTTAATCTTCATCAACTCTTAGTCTTTAAGAAGCTTTGACAGTTCTGCATCACAGATTCCTCTTTACAACTTGATTTATCAGCTCCCCCTTTCAACAGACTTTCTCTTCAACAAATCCCCATTGCTTTGAACTTCCAGGATTTATACCTGGCTCAGTATCTGTTCATTTAACAATTCAAAAACTTATGAGAATAATTTCAATTTCAGAATCAGAAACACAGATATTTGACATTCAAACCAAGTAACTACTTGTGAATTCAGGATTAGAAACCTGACTCAGCTCCCCCTATCAAATAACTTTATATTTGACTTTAAAGCATCCAACTTCACAAACCCTCACAGATAATCAAGTTTAAATTAATGACCTTGATTCATCTGATTATCAACCAAGTTCAAATTAGTGACCTTTGAGACAATTTCAAACTATTTTTATTTTTCATTAAAACAACCTCAAGTTTCAACTTAATGAACTTGTTATCTTCTGAGACATATTCAACATACTTAGATTTTGAAATTCAGCTTTCCAACATCGGTTGTCGAAACATAAAGTGAAACAAAATATTTTTGTGTTTTACAAAGTTTATGCTAAAACACACCTAAAATCTTTTTGTAATTTTTCTGTAATGAAATGCAATAAAGAAATATTTACAGACATATTTTTGTTGAGTTTGTATCAGAAGATCATATCAGTTTATGACACATCACAAGCACCATTGATCTATATAAACTTTAAGTTTTAAACGATTCACTTAGATTGTCAGTATATTGGTCCACTTAAATTCTCACACAAACTTCAATTGATACAAGATATGAGATTAGTGTTTTAAGAACTACTTAATCGCGTGTCCCACCTCAGAATATACTCCCGTATCAAGATTCCCTAGATTCAGACTTACAGGTGAATATACCTAAATGATATTTGTCTCTGGGTTAGTGTGAAGGCTTGAGAGATCAGGTTAGAACTTCCGTTCAATCGAAGACTTGAAGGCTCGACTTAAAGGTGTGTTCCACTTAGGAATCTTCTTTACAACAACACTTGATATATATCTTTCGATATTTTCTCAATTTTTATGCAGAGGGAAAGTTTTGAGCACAAAAGGATTATACGAGGTCTAGGCCATTGCTGACGCAAAATCAGAAGACCAGGTATAATACCCCAGATATCAATAAGTATAAAGACCTAATATCTCAGAATTAGGCAACCTCTCAAATGAAATTTCAGAGTACTAAGTCCATATATCCGAGAGATGTTCCCCACGAGATAAGAAAGTTTTTTTATTTATGTTTATATCTCGAAATCAATTTACTAAATGTGTAAAAACCTACTGGCATATCATCAGTGAGACCATTTATCACATTTTGACTTTCTATTTCTTTAGCATGATGTGATTGTCTACTGATGCACTATCATTTCCTCTTTTTACACAAAACTTTTTTGATTTTTACTTATTTTTGTACTTTTTCAAATTTTCTAATGTTTTTGAATTTTTCAAAATTGTTACTCCCCCTAAAATCCAAAACATTTTAAAGAAAATTTGACAAATTGATGTAGACAGCTTCATCTCGCCATCCGTTTCTGCTTCACATTCTCTGTTTTTCTCACGCACCCCCATGATTACCAAAACATTGATATTTAACATTTTGAAACTATTTTTTCAAACTTGTTTTATCATGTTTTTTATGTTCAGCCGTGAGGGTTTTGGCGTATTCCTTCAACATTTTTCAAAAATTTAACAATTTAAACCAATAACATCCTATTTAACCACAAACACATGATTTTCTTCATGTGTCAGGCTGTTCTGTTAACTATGCTGAACTTGGATTATCCTCCAAAACACCTGCACAACCGCAAACTGAATTACTTGAACAATTTCACCCAAGTCTACTTGACCTTGGGTATATTGACACAATAAGCTTCATTCAATTTCGGAAAATCTTTTTTGTTTTTCATAAAAACATTTTCTTTCTTGATTTCAACCTTCGTGGTTGAATCGATTTTCCTATTTACATCAACAGAAGTACTTTGTTTCTTTACGACCCAAATTTGTCCTTTTGAAACATTGTTTTCATAAAATCTTGAATCATTTTGAATGTTTCTTTTTGACACTTCAACTTTTGGTTTCCAAATCTGTTTTGACTCAAACATGAGTCCAAGAATCCCGATGTACACAAACACACTATCATGGAGGCAAATCCTCACATTGTCTCATATTTCGAAAATGTGTTTCCTATGCTAGGACAAACACATGCAACTTCATCAACAATGGTTGATGAAGCAGGTCCAAGTTCATCTACGTGGTTAGATGAAAGACATGAACGACCTGAGGTTGAGGAGGGTGAGCTTAGACGAAGTAAACGACAAAGGGTTGAAGATTCTTTTGGTCCAGACTTCATGAGCTATATGGTTGAGGGTGAGCCCAATACCTACCACGAAGCGGTTACCTCCACAGAAGGACCTCAATGGCAAGAAGCAATTAAGAATGAAATTGATTCTATATTGCAAAATCATATTTGGGAGTTAGTAGATCTTCCACCTGGTTGTAAACCACTTGGATATCGTTGGATATTCAAAAGGAAGATGAAATCTGACGAGAGTATTGATAAATACAAGGCGAGGTTAGTAATAAAAGGGTTTAGACAAAAGGAAGGTCTAGACTACTTTAATACTTACTCGCCTGTGACGTGAATAACCTCTATACGATTGGTTCTTGCAATTGCCGCGTTAAGAAATTTGGAAGTTCACCAAATGGATGTAAAGACCGCATTTCTAAATGGCGATTTAGAAGAAGAAATTTACACGGAACAACCTGAGGGTTTTTCCGCCCCAGGAAAAGAGGGCAAAGTATGTAAACTTGTCAAGTATTTGTATGGCTTGAAGCAAGCTCCAAAACAATGGCACCAAAAGTTTGATCATGTCATGATTGACAATGGGTTCAAAATAAATGAGTGTGACAAGTGTGCCTATTTTAAAGACACACCTAGGGGTTATGTAATTTTATGTCTTTATGTAGATTATATGCTTATCATTGGGAGTGATGATAACATGATCAACTCAACGAATGACATGTTGAAAGCGA
This sequence comes from Helianthus annuus, assembly GCF_002127325.2. Lineage (NCBI taxonomy): Eukaryota > Viridiplantae > Streptophyta > Magnoliopsida > Asterales > Asteraceae > Helianthus > Helianthus annuus. Next base: position 56,525,040 of record NC_035448.2, on the reverse strand, counting down.
GGTTTGACATGAAAGACATGGGTCTAGCGGATGTGATTCTTGGAATAAAAATCACTAGAACCCAAAATGGTCTTGTATTGAGTCAATCTCACTACGTGGACAAGATCCTTGGGAAATTCAATTCGGATGATACGAGTATAGCTTGAACTCCAATTGATAATACCCAACGTCTAAGGAAAAATAGAGGTGAGAGTGTTGCTCAGGTAGAGTACTCAAGGATCATTGGTAGTCTCATGTATCTAATGACATGTACTAGAGCTGATTTAGCATACGTTGTGAGCAGGCTAAGTAGATACACCAGTAATCCGAGTTCAGATCATTGGAAAGCTATCACAAGGGTGCTTAGATACATAAGATACATAAGAGACTATGGATTTCACTATACCCGTGATACAGCAGTGATCGAAGGATACACCGATGCGAACTGGATATCGGATATAAAAGACCATAGATCCACAAGTGGTTATGTGTTTACACTTGCGGGAGCGGCTATAGCTTAGAAGTCTTCCAAGCAAACTGTTATAGCTAGATCCACGATGGAATCTGAGTTCGTCACTTTGGATAAAAGCGGGGAAGAGAAGGAGTGGCTATGTCAATTTGTGGAAGATATTCCAAGATGGCCAAATCCTTTGGTGGCAATTTGCATACATTGTGACATCAATCGGCGATTGTTAGAGCTCAAAGCTCAATGTACAATGGCAGATCAAGGCACACTCGACACATACAAAACACGGTACGACAACTAATCTCAACGGGTGTTATCTCGGTTGACTATGTTAGGTCAAAGGAGAACATTGCAGACCCATTAACAAAAGGCTTAATCAGAGATTTAGTTTATAAGTCGTCAAGAGGAATGGGCCTAAAGCCCATAGAAGAAGGGAATATGATGGAACCTAAACTAGTTGACTGGAGATCTCATGATCTAGGTTCAATAGGACAACTTAATCATAAACCCAAAGGGAGTCACTGTGGGGGGTGCCCCAAAATCAATAAAGGGAGTTATATACTTCCTAGTCCATTCCAATCAGCGACATGAAGGAAAGGTTAAGCATGTTGAGGTTAAGGATTTTGAGAAAATCCAAAATTAACCATGATGGTTTTAATGATTCATAAGAATCACTTATGTTAGAGAGAAGTGGGGTTGCTTCGAATGGTTTTGTGGGGAGGCGTAAATCCTAGAGCTCTCTGAGAACCAGGAAAGTGTTCCATGACCATAAACGGACACAACCATGAGGACTTGACTGAACCAAGGAGAGTATTGTGTGAATGCATATTGTCGCCTACATAAATGGGGGTTGTTCAAAGACACCGCGTCTACAAGAACCTAGGAGGCTAAGTATGCTTCACAAAAGGAGGTTCAAAGGTTACACCTACCTATCTTGCAATACTCAACCGCTGAATGTGTATCGTTGAAACTTGATAGATCGATTTCTATTCATGTGGGGGATTGTTGGAAATTTGTGAAAATAACATTTTTCACAAATATAGGAAATGCATTTTTTCCTATTTTGGACTAGAAATAAATATAAGAAACTGGGGGTTTTTTATATATTTGTTTGTGGGTTTGTGTTCTATGTTGGAAGAGCTTTGCAACGAACTAAACCACATCCAAAATGGAGCTAAGATGAATGAGATATTGATGCTCAAAGTTTGGTGTTTGAAACATTGAATGCTGAAAAATTGGGAAAGTGGGACCTTGTCCCACATAGGAAGAGAATTGAAACTTAAAGGGGTATTTAAATGGGAACACTCCATCCTTATTGTTTCATGGAAGCCACACACTAGTGTACTCGCGAAGGGTGCGAAGCACCCTAACTCGCACGCACGCGCCCGTGGCATGGGCGATGGGCGCAATGTGGCGCTTTGATGGCGCACTTTGCACTTCACACGCTGGCATCGTCGCTTGAGAGTCGCCTTTGTATTTTTTACCACGCGCGCGTGGTGAAGCACATAGGCTGCAAGGACCAGGTGGCAGGTAGACCTTGGAGGGTGACGTGGCAGCGACGCGCGAGTACACGTGGCAGGTTGGCACGCACTCGCGCATGGAGCATGAGCACTAATGTGACGTGCGCGACGCATGAAATTGAGCCAATACGGCCCGACTGTGCGTCGTGCTCGTATAGGTTCACTAGGTCTGGTGCACGCGCGCATGAGCCAAAAGGGCGCGCGCACCAGTCTGTCTTGCGCGCGCAGAAGCTTCCAGACATTAATGACAAAGCAGTTACCTTTCAGCATTTGAAACTGACGAGTCAACGGTTTTTACTGAGAATTAAATGACGAATTAAAGTGCAATGAAGAAGTTTAATGCAATTTAATTCTCCTATTTAATTCGTTTTTCAGTTTCACCCCAAGATCTGCAGTATAAATAGAAGCTACCCCTGCTGCAGAAGAGACACCGAAATTTACCAACAAATGCAAATTTCTCTCTACAGAATCATCTTCTTCTTCTGTCTTGCTTCAAGGTAAACCTTCAGGTTTTCGTCAAGTCCGGCAGTGCAACTTCTTAGGTTGTTGTATCCTGGAAACAAACGAGTTCTCATGGGAGACTCGAAATTTGTTTTAAGGGACCCGTGTCTAACATGATCCTCAGCCAAGAACGCGTTTTCTATTGTAATTTATGGTCTTGTTTTTCATTTATTTCAGTTGTAATTATATTGTATTTTCAGTTTCATTCTGTTCTTGTTCTGCAATTCAAGTTAATAAAGTTTTTATTTAATGTTGCACGAACGGGTTCCTACACATTATACTTATATATTTAATCTACATCGAATCAAGGCAGGGTAAACCTAGCATAGTTGAGATTTCTTTTTTGTTCTATATCTTCATCATGTTGATGAAGATTCGTTGTTGAGTTCTTGGTAAGGTTACAGTTATTGACATCAATAAATAAAACCAAGCATATAGAAAAAAGAAGAAAAGTTCATATGTGCAACAAGGGCAGAGCTCATGTTCCATACTATGCTACAAAAGCTAAGAGGTTATATGTGGGTAAATAAAAATATTAAATCTTTTTTTTCAAATTCTTGCCCTTGTATTCACCCTTACTCTATCGCTCCATTTGCATTCGAGAAGGGAAAGGCAACATTTGAGAGCTTTCCTGTCAGTGTCTTCTTCTTCCCAAGTTGATGATGCACGATGTGGGATTCTGCTTCTTTCTACTTCTTTCACCCTCAAACGGACGGCCAAAGTGAATGGATGATTCAGACTTTGGAAGACATGTTACCTGCTTGTGTGATGGACTTGGGTGGAAGTTGGGTTACTCACTTGCCTTTAGTGGAGTTTTCCTACAATAATAGTTATCACACCAGCATCCAGGCCGCCCCGTTTGAAGCTTTATATGGACGTATGTGTCAGTCCCCGTTGTGTTGGGCGAAGACCGAAGATAAATAGATTATTGGTCCAGAATTGGTTCAGGAAACAACAGACAAGATTGCTCAGATACGTGATCGTATCAAGTCAGCACGTGATAGACATAAGAGTTATGCCGACAAGCGACGAAAACCGTTGGAATTTGAGGTTGGAGATATGGTTTTATTGAAGGTCTCGCCTTGGAAAGGCGTGGTACAGTTTGGTAAATGTGGGAAGTTGAACCCACGGTATATTGGACCTTTCAAGATCCTGGAAAGGATCGGAACCGTTTCTTACAAACTAAAGCTTCCAGAAGAACTTAGTAGTGTCCACGACACGTTTCACGCTTCTAATCTCAAGAAGAGTCCGACTCAGGAAACAGTCCTCAATCCCGCAGACGAGATTCACGTCAACGATAAACTCTAATTTACCGAAGAATCTGTTGAGGTTACAGACTGGAAAGTCCACAAAACACGGAGAAGTCGTATTAAACTTGTTAAAGTACGTTGGAATTCATGTCATGGCCCAGAGTTTACCTGGGAACGTGAAGACCAAATCAAGTCAAAGTATCCGCATTTGTTTCACAACTCCCCTGCAACCGATAACGCAGCTTGAATTTTGGGACGAAATTCTTTTAACGGGGGGAGAATGTGACAACCGGCACTTTTCCATGTATTTCCGTATAATATGAACAGTAATTTGTACTTTATGACTGTGCATGATTGAATTAATGAGATGAATGATTTCCTGTTTACTTTCAAAGACATACAAATACATTACATGTTGCATGATTACTTATCATTATTAAATGTAACCCAGAATAGTTCAATTAGTGCACAAGACGAAACTAGCACAATGATCAGATAAACTAGAAGTACTGACGGGAGTTCAGTACTCAGACAGACATGTTGTTAGAACACATAATGAGCCCCGGAACCAAGATTTACACTAGAATACTATGTAGGGAAGTAAGGGTTATCAAACTTCCTTCCGAGTGACGATTTAAGTGCCAGAAAGTGCCCGAAACACACTTAAACTGCAGAATTCTGCAGAAAATAGCAAAAATCAGCTTTTAAACACCAAAATATAATGCAGAAATGAGGTTTAATTGTCCAGAATAACTTGATAAGTGTCAGGAATGAAAACTGTCATAAAAGACATCTCATAGCACACTAAACTACGCAATTTAGCACCTTAACGAACCGGTAACCAAACGAACAACCGAACACTACCCGAAAAACCAAAATTAAACTAGAAACATTGTTTTAACATTGCAAGACTAGTTATTAACACTAAACACCATATTACACCTTAAAATCCCTAAACACATTAAACCCCTAACTTAACACTTGAATTCTAACTAGATTGGTTAACTTACAATTGAAATCTAACTAGTTACCCCCCCCCCCTTTTGGACGGTCACAAGTGGTCCCCACTACTCACCATTTTCTTGATTATTAAATTAAACATGTTGTTTAGATATGGAGCACTTAAACCATTGTGTAATGTGTTGTTGGGGGATAAAGGCACATGAAGACTTAAACTAATTCACATTATCAACTCTCAAAATTTCAACACAAAAACATCTTCTTCCTCTTCAAAACTCACGGCCATACACCCCTCTTTTCATCATCCATTTTCCATCCATTTCAATACAATCTAAGCATGTCCTAAGGTGTATCAAGCATACTTAAGGAGGTTGCAAGCAAGGAGAGTTGAAGGACCTTCTTGGAGAGCTATTAACCACCTAGTTTCTTCTTCATCTAGCAACTTGTTCTTCCCTAGCCTTAGTGCTAGTAGTAAGCTTCTTTGATCTTGTTTTTACACTTAATTTTAGTAGTTAAAGCATAAAGTAACATGACAATCTAAAGAATCTCATCAAAACAAGAGCATGAACATGAACATAAAGCTTGAAATCATGAAAATCTAAGTTGTTTAAGTATATGTAATGAACTTGTTTGATGATTACTTGAATGTTTGGTGTAGATCACCACATAAAGCTTGCTAGATGATGATTTAAAACATGATCTAGCAAGTGTTAGGGTGGATCTTGAAAGATCTAAGTTGATCACCCTTTATGTTAAGCATGAACTTGAAGGTGGACTTGATTTTGTGTAGGATTATGATTCCTACAAATTATATGTCTTAAAAATATAAGATTTCAAAAATAAAAGTTTCAAGAAACCAAAGTTTACATCAAGATTCAACATGGTTTAGCTTTAAAAGAAAGTAAACATGTTTTATGTGTTAAAATGAAGCTAGTAAAGTGTATGGAACATGAAAGATTCAAGAAGATTAATTTTTGTAAAATCAAGTTACAAGTTGTAAAGATAGAAATTTTGCAAGAATGAGTTTTAAGAAGTAAAAATCATGTTTTTGGTGTTAGTTAAACATGTTAAACATCATGTTAAATTACTACAAGATTTTACAAACTTCAAGTTCATACCATATTGTAAAAGTGCATATTTATGGCTTATGGTAAGTTGTATGATAATTGTTGATGATTGATGATGAATTTTTGAAAAGAAATGAACTTGAAGGTGGACTTGATTTTGTGTAGGATTATGATTCCTACAAATTATATGTCTTAAAAATATAAGATTTCAAAAATAAAAGTTTCAAGAAACCAAAGTTTACATCAAGATTCAACATGGTTTAGCTTTAAAAGAAAGTAAACATGTTTTATGTGTTAAAATGAAGCTAGTAAAGTGTATGGAACATGAAAGATTCAAGAAGATTAATTTTTGTAAAATCAAGTTACAAGTTGTAAAGATAGAAATTTTGCAAGAATGAGTTTTAAGAAGTAAAAATCATGTTTTTGGTGTTAGTTAAACATGTTAAACATCATGCTAAATTACTACAAGATTTTACAAACTTCAAGTTCATACCATATTGTAAAAGTGCATATTTATGGCTTATGGTAAGTTGTATGATAATTGTTGATGATTGATGATGAATTTTTGAAAAGAAAATGATATGCTAATAAGTATGGAAACCTCCATTTTCAAAGGAAACTATGGCAAAATGTTTATAAAAATTCAACACTTAGAAAACTATTTTTAAACAAGTGTTTACAAGTAATTTTTTTATCATGGTTTTAAAGTAAAATTTGCCATAAATTTTGTTATAAAAATTACAAGTATTGGAGGTTGATTTTTAACAATAAAAATGACTAAGTATATATTTGGAAAATATATATTTAGAAGTCACAAAAATCATCTGCTACTTGTATATTGTTTGTATTAGTTATATTAAAATTAGGAACCTTGAAAATAATATATCACACCAAAATACTAAAAAATGTAATATGAAGTATTACCAAAACCACAAGAAAATAAATATATATCTTATACCCAAAATAGTGGACAAATTGGACAATGAACATTTGGACTATATATACATATATATTACGGAAATAAATTCGTAACTTGACAAATGTGATAAATGGTATTTTTGAAACTGAAGAAACGACAAAATAAGGATTTATACAACTATTATAAAATATATCATATTTTGTCAAAGTGAAAATATATTATTTTTGAAGTGGGAGAAAATATATATTTTCAAAAACAACACAAAGATATATTATTTTGGTGAAAACTAAAAATATATATTTTTCTAAGCTTAATCTTAAAAATATATTATTTTTAAGATATATATATATATATATATATATATATATATATATATATATATATATGGAAGTATACATATTTTTGCCAAATAAAATTTATAGATATTTTTCTATAAAATTCTCTTAAAATATGTATATTTCAAAAATATAAAGTTGGTGATTTTTAATTATACAAAAAATAATATTCCGGAAAATTACACATAAAATTAAGTATAAAATACTTATAAATACAAGAAAATACGTATTCCTATACGTATAAATACATACCGGAATACACTACCAACACTTAGCAAAATACCTGTATACAAGAATTATACACAAGTGTGAGAATACAAGATAACATACAAGTATACCTATACTTGAAACGGTATATATGAGAAACATATGATAAATCAAGTTAAAAATAAATTATTTTTAACAATATTCCAAATAATTGGATGGAAACAGTTTAAGTTAAAATATCCTTATTTTAACTAATAATTATATGATTGGGAATTATATAATGTACATCAAACGTATAACTCAAAGTATACTAAATTCCTAAATAAGTCTTAATAATTAAATAAAGCTAAGAGTCGTTACACGACCTAAACGTCTAATAAAGCTTAGCATGTGGATAGGTGGTAGTACGGCTTAAGGATACTTACTTTGGGTACACAGGATCACAGACACAAACTTGTGAGTTCATGACCCCCTTTTCTCTTAACTGTTTTTGGATTTATAACTATCGGGGGTGAAATACATGTCAACTTGGGTATGATTTAGCTAAGTAATGAACTATTAGATCATGTGAACATAGGCTGAATCTGAAGTGCCATTAATTCATTCAAGAACCACGGGACAAGGTTAGATCTAATGGGTACGGCCGAGCCCCACTCACGGTCCATGCGTGACCACTTAGAGTGCTGTTGTGTCCCAGTCGAGGTGATTCGACACTAAAGATCGTCTATTTGGGTTGAGTACTTCCTATGTCGTCATATATATTAATGTCCTTGCAAAACATTAATGATCTGTTCATAGACGCTTTACATACCTGTTTTCAAAGGAATCTCTCAAATGTTTACAAGTTTATCCGGAACTCATATAAAACACATGAACTCGCTCAACTTTTGTTGATGTTTTCAAATTACATGTATTTCAGGAAACTAAATGGATCTGACGGCAATGAGAATGTTTTCAAGAAGTAATTTCAAGATTTGATGTCATCCTATTTTGAAGGGTTTGTTTTGTATATCTTATTTTGGATAAGATATATGAAGCAAAGCCTTGGTTTATTAGACTTTTGTCAAAAAGCCCTTGTATAGAACTTATTACTTTTGGATGGTTTGTAAACGAAACATGAAGCTTGTGGTCGAAACTTTACAACTTGTGTTTGTAATATTTTCAAAACTTATGAATGGATGAACATCATATTTTAGTCATATAGTTGTTTATTATAATTGAATGCAATGATATTGATCAAGTCACACGCACATAGTTCCGCAAAAGTCAGGGTGTGACAGCAATACTGATGATGCATATTTATTTATGATTTAGTGGGGTTTTTTTTTTTTTTGTAAAATACGCTATAAACATGGTTAATTTGCAAATAAACTATAAACACAATAGATGTGATCCAACTTCATCTCAATATATTTTTCTCTGCTTATAGCAGCACATTAGAAAGTAACCGAATCGACATATCTAGAGCGTGGTCGAGTCATTGAGAACTTTTTTTATATTGATAGGAACCTGTCACCAAAACACTCCCCCCGCTTTGACCATCCTGCAAAGCTTTTGATTTTTGGCTTTCCCCCTAACTTTCCTTGGGGGAACCGCTGCAATTAAAATAAAATTAAATATAATTAGTGACAACATTTATAATAAATGTAATAAAAGTACTAAATAATAATTCATAACTTACCGTCAGTCTCGTGCGTCCCTCTCCGAAAAGGATCCGGATTTGGTGGATCCCCAGCTCCGTCTCCCCATGTCCTCGGGGCATCACATCCGCCATCAGGTAAACAAATACAAACCACAAAGAAAACATATTTCCTAAAAAGTTACAAATGAAGGTGATGGTGCTAGCCAATCCAGTACCAATATTGTAAAAGTATTTGAAAAATACCTAAACTGATTGGAAACTATGAAAATTAATATCATTATCAGTACTAGTACTGATGTATTCAGCCTACCGGTTCGGTTCAGTCTGGTACGGTACTGGCATAGGTGAAGCTTTTAAGGGCCGGAAGGGGGCGGCCGACCCCCAGAACTTTTCGCTCAGTAGTGGAGAGCATATAGTTTTTGTATCGAAATTTTTGGTTACATAGAAATAAAATTTTAAAAGTGTAAGAAATTTATTGAAATGCATCTTTTGTTCATCTATTTTGAAATAAAATTTACAAATTAAACAAACAGCACACATAGAGTATCCTTCCAGTTTTGTAAGTTTGGTTAAGTTGGAAACTAGAAATTAATCGCAAAATGCAATAACAAAGATACCACTATAAACAAATTTAACTGATCTTAACAAAAATCTCTAAATGAACCATCATTTAGATCTTTGGAAACTTAGAAATCTTAAACAGATAGTATTCTAACCAAGTAACTCACTTTTATCAGTGTAATATTAAAACATCATATAGCACATAAAAATGCAAACAGTGGCTTCTAGATCTTGGCTTCTATGTTCTTACTAGAGGTGGAAAAAAAACAAAAAAATGCAAACGGCTGTGAACTTCATTCCCAAACAGATTTAAAACAAAAAAAAAACAAAAAAACAATCATGTATAAACAGATTTAAAACAGATTTAAAACATTAAACAGTGTTAAAACAGATTTAACACATAAACTAACCTTATTTTGCACGAGGAGAAGAGGTGGTGACGGTGGTGGCCGTGGAGACGATGTGGTGACGGTGGTGGCCGTGGAGACGAGGTGGTGCCGGTGGAGAAACTACATTCACCAAGAACCAAGAAATTAACAACCTATATAACAAAATAAACAAAAAATTCAACATAAACCTAACCGATTTGAAGTAGAAATGAAGAGATTATGCCGATTTTGGAGAGAACCCATGAGAGGGAGCTGAAAAGATTTGGGGGAAAGCAGGTGGAGGGAAGAAATGGCGTTGATTGTGTGCTTTATTCGTCGGTCCAATAGGGGCGACAACATGTCGCCACTATTAATGTTATAAGTCGCCGCTATTAATCTGGGCAAACCCCAGCCGTTCGATGATGATAAGAATCGTGTGGCTAGGGTTTAACATGGGACACCGGGTGCGGATTGGACCAATAGCGACGACATATTGGATGTCGCCGCTATTAACGTCGCCGCTATTAATCCTTTTTCTTGTAGTGCCACACCAATAGATCGCAACTTGCATTGATAAGGTGTTCTTCATTGAGGCAGTTTTGCGTAAACTAACTCTAGGGATGAAGAAACACACCGAAACAAAAAAAAAAAAAGAAAAAACTAATGCAAACGATTCATTTCACATTAACACGAATTGTAATTATATATGGAGTTAATTACTGTTTTCGTCCCTGTGGTTTGTCAAAAATCACTATTTCAGTCCATTAGTTTAAAAATTGCGATTTCAGTCCCTGTGGTTTCACTTTCGTAACCATTTTAGTCCACCTCGTAACCATTTCAGTCCCTGTACTTAACAAAATAATGGATTGAAATGGTTACAAAAGTGAAACCACGGGGACTGAAATGGTTACGAAAGTGAAAGCTCAGGGACTGAAATCGCAATTTTTAAACTAATGGACTGAAATAGTGATTTTTGACAAACCACAGGGACGAAAACAGTAATTAACTCTTATATATGTTTACCGACATCAATAACTAAAACTGAGCATGTAGAAAGAAAAAGAAAAGTTTTTATGTGTTCTTCCTTCTGTAGATGCAAGCCCAATGATACGTTTCGTGCATTGCTTTATGGTGATTTCGTCGAGTTTCTTACTTCCATCATCCTTGATTCGGTTAGTTCTCTATTTCTCATTATCAACTCCATGTTTGTCTGATAAATGTAAAACATTTGTAATACAGGTATACAGCGAAGTAGAAAAAATCACTAAATTAATGACCAAGTTTCATAAGTGTTCGATCCAAGTCAAATTGGTAAATAATAATCACTAAGTAACAAACATTCATATATGTTCCATTTACGTCACATAATTTAAAAACTTTAACCTTTATAAAAAAGTTCACAATTTTGAAACCCTAAAACCTTGAATGGACATGAACAAAGGCTCCAAACGAACACGTTCAGTGAACACTTCGTGAACCGTTCGGCGGGATGTTTGTTTGTGTTCATTTGTGTAATAAATGATCGAACATGAACAAAGGCTACGTTCATTCATATATGTTCGTGAACATTCCGTAGCGTGTTTGTTAATGTTTGTGTTCATTTATGTTTGTTTGTGTTCGATAGTCCATTTGAGTTTTAGTTTTTGTATTTTATTTGAACAATTCCAAATTCCCACCAATAAAATATTTAATAAACACTAGTGCATTGTAAATCACATACAATTTAATATGTGTTCGTTTATGTTCATTTGTGTTCGTTACCTAAAACAAACAAACACGTTCATTACGAACAGAAAATCTTGTTCAGCAAATGTTCATGACAGAAAATCCCGCCTTCTTCTCCTTTGCTAAAGACAGTTCTTTTCACAATTGTTGCATGCATGCCTCATATGTTTTACTTGGATCTCTCTGTTACCATTTCTAACACCTTGGCTTTAGTTGTAAAGCACATTTATTTGACATATAAATATTGCCGGAGAATAATCATACATTAACAATTTGATGCTATACCTCTGCTACAAGATGCTCCGCAAAATGTGCATTTTCTGATTTGTACTCTTGAAGGTGTGATGAAAGACCAGCACAAACAAATAGAAAGCTCCACAAATATGATGTTCACTCCTTTTGGTTTAATAAATTTTGCTATTGGTTTCCCGTTACTAACCACAGCACATATTGATAAATAAGCAACACTCGACCATTACACACCAGTAAGGATTAATTACCATAGTTTTTTTTATTTAAAGTAGCTAAATAAAAAGGAAAAAGTGCGACGAACAAGAACATAAAATTAAAAAAAAAATAACATAACTATTACATAGCATTGATTTTTTTTTAAATTTAAGAAACGAGAAAATCAGCACCTACAGTAGTAGGGCAACGAAAATGCAGCGAGCTAGATCTTGCTAATCATCATCTCCCTTACAGTGTAACTGAGAGAGAGGTATGATGTCTTATCAATAGGAGATCGCTCGATGGGACGAATGTTCCAGAAATCGCCTTCACGGGTATTCGCACCAAGGTGTGACAGATAAGGATGGGTAGGAAACATCTCGACATTTGTCTGTGCCATGGCAGCCATTGCTTCGGAGAGTGTGGGGAGTCTACGAGCCGTACTGCATAACCTGAAAGAAAAAGGAAACAAGGCGTTCTCGTCAGCTGAACACGTTGGGGCAGTAACCATTGAGGTGGGGGCCTGATATTGCACAACGATTTGGTTGGAGACTACTCCAGTAGGCTGGCAGTCAGCAAGAGTTCCGGATCCTTTGAAAAATGCAGCGGCAGAGGCTGCAACGTATTTAACATGGGAGAACCAACCAAGAGTCTGATCCAGAGAGAGAAAACTTTCAATACTTGTAAGATCGTCATTAGCGGCAGTTTCAGGGAAATCAAAACTATCATATCTTTCAGCAAAACCTTCATTCAGCCTAGCATCAGCCTCACAAGGATATTGGAGGCCGGAGGAAACGAGAGACCAAGAATCTCTAACAGTCCGAGTGGCAGAGGCATTGAACGTATGGTGACCGAAAACGGTGTTTTGATTGGTATTGGCGGCGACGGGGATGTGTGCTGCCATCTTCGGATATATAGGCTGATCAGCATTGATAACAGAATTTAAGTGCTCCAAAAGAGCAATAATTCCAGGAACGTTTGGGAGAACATGCCAATCAGTGCTTTCTCGAGAGAATGAGCTACGTTGTCTTGGGCCAGCGGCGCTTGGGAGGAGCGGATAGACTTTCCCATAAGTGGGGAACCCGGGTTGGGAAGAACAAAGAGTCTTAAACAGTGGAACGAGGGGACCAACAATTGGAAGGCTTTCTGGCGGGTATGTGTTTAGAAAACGGAACAGAAACTGGTGGTCGTGGGAGCGTAAAGCGGAAACCGAGTGTTCAGCACGAAGGCATTGGATCCAGAAAATGATCCCATAATAGAGGCGGAGAATGTAGGGGTGGTAGTCAGGGAAACGCCTCTTGAAGTAGAAGTTATCAACTAAACTACGGTTGACTAGATGGAGTACATAATCCATCATGAGACAACAAAGAGTGTAAGTACTCAGCTTCTTCCTTGAATCATAAGTGATATGTAGCCTGTTATACGGGATGAGAATATCAAATGCAGAGGTGGGGAGATCTTCCTCAGCTTCAGTGTCTTGAAAAACAGCAAATCAGAGAAATAAGTCAAATAGATGAATACCATGCAGATATCATAAGTAGAGGCTACAAAATTGTGCATATAGTATCTATATTTTATTTTGTTTTTCAACACAGAAACTGTTTTAACAATAAACTAGCAGATAATGTTTTCAATATCCCCTGAAGGGAAGAAACCTAAGTGGAATGCTGATTCCTGCATATTCTAAACAAAATACTTCAAGCAGTAAATTTATCAATGTTCAAGGTAAATTTGCTACCCTAAGGTTCTGGTTTAATTGTGACCAACGTGGTGCGGGTTTAAGTCCCAAAAAGAGAGAATTAAGTGGATATTAGTAGTATATTTTGGGTGTGTGTGTGCCTGTCCTTCAAAAAAAAATCATGCAGAGCCTTGTCAGGGGTCTAGATGTTGCTCCATTCTTATACATGCATACATTTTCAAAGTGTTGAAAGTATACAATTCACATGTTGCAAATTATGTTAAATAGTTGGTTATAGTTTATTTTGTTGTTTAATTCTGATTGGTTTTGTTTGTTTGTTGCATTATATCAATCTCAATTACTTGAAGGGCTGGTTCTCCAACTTCTTCATCAAGTTGCAGGCACAAATTTGGAGTGTCTCAGCCATTGTCACGATGGAGTTTCATAGATCACCATTCACCACCATCTTCAAATTAGTTCAATATCTCATCAGGCGATTGTTAATTTAGAGAGTTAAAGAATCTTTTATCTTTCATAGTTTAGATTTCTTTTTGTTCTAAATCTTCATCATGTTGATGAAGATTTGTTGTTGAGTTTTAAGATTTCTAAACTGGAGATTGTACGTATAAAATAATAATCCTAACACACTTAACTAATACCTAATAAAATTTCATCTAAACACTTAAACTATGAACTGGTATACTTTGATTTGCGTTTATCATCGAGTTTTGATTCAGATTTGTGTATTTGGTCTGATAGTTTTCTTATCAAATGTTGGTTTTATAAAATTTGACACAAAATGCTTGCACAGGTAAATTTCAAACAGTTGCAACCTAAATGTTGACTTCTCATTTATTCTTGCTTTTTGGTTGACTATAAAAAAATTAGAAGCATAAACAAGTTGGTATGAATGGGAACTTCACTAATACCAAACCCTAATTTTTGCCAGAAATTTTGCTCAGTTATGATATAACATCCGCTAAACCAGGTTGAACTGTTTGTGTGGCAAACTAACTCAATTTACCATATAGCATATATCCCATGGAGTGAATGAATATTACGTAAATGGTAGATGTCTGAATTGTTAGTGCTACCTGTGTGACAACCCTCACAAAAACCAGGTATCCGTACGACTTAATTAGCTATTAACTGTTGCCTAATTACTGTGCTTAACTAAGATTTCTGATAAACTGCTACTTGATTGTTGATACATGTACATGTCTGCATCATACTTTGATTTTTCCTGTCACTACATTATTTATTTACTGAACTCTAGTGACAAACTTGATGCACAAGAAGCACAGTAGCACTAAACGGATACACAGTGAACATGCTGATATAACCAGCATCAGGCAAACACTGCCTCTAAAGGCCTGTAAGAGCCAGAGTTATTCTACTACACCCATAGTGTGTGTAGAGATACAAGGGTTGTATAATTGCGTCTCTAGGAATAAGATACAGAGATTGGATGTGCCTAAAACGTACCTTAAGCACGAAACACAGCACTTTTATCAACACACTAGCTTCTAGCTAAATAATAAAGTGCCAAAATATGAAGAATTATTCCTGACACTTTGCTGAATAAGTTGTGTCGCTAAAAATATTACTTACGACGCTTAAAGGATATCTTAAGCACTTTAACGGATTCCTATCCGACCGAACAACCGGACAATACCCGAAACATAAAAATATTGCCAGGATTATTATTGGTATTTTTCTGAGCCAGTTAGGGTCCCTGATTACCCTAACACCCGCAATATAACACATTAAACAACTAACGGGGTTAGACCTTAAAGTAACCGACTTTAACTTAACTGAACTATAACTGAACAATCAAGACCCAACCGGGCGACCCCACCCCCCTTGGGCCGGTTCCATTGGAATGGAACTAGACAAGTACAACTTTTAGTATTTTAATGGAGTTTGTGGATATCTAGACGACTCGAGAACCGTTGGACGAAGGAGCATAACTTTTCTATAAATACCACACTCTCACACACACTCAACACACAACACAACTCTCTCTCTCTTGTTCCCTCTCCCTCTCTCGGCCGAGAATAGCCACACCCATCCATCCATTTTTCGGTTTTGCTTCACCCATTCCAAGTGCACACAAGAGTCGGGGATCACGTACAACGAAGCTTGGAACAAACGGAAGTTGAAGGACCTCGCCACGTTGCTTTTATCCACGCCGTTTTCGACTAGAATCTTCCCTAGCCCCGAGCTAGAGGTATAACATTTAAAACTCGTTTTTAATCGTGTTTAAAGTGGTTAAAAGGATTTTTATCGGTTAAATGTCGGTAACCCACTATTCGAATCTAAAAAGTCTACTAAAACATGAAAATCGTTGGATAAAAGGTCATAACGCGTGTAAATGTCGTAGTATTTGAATATGTTGATTGTTATGGCCCGATCTATGATGTGGTGGCTCTTATCATCGTTTAACCCGACTTTGTTAAGATCCCGAATCTTGACATACACTTGTTTCTAGCAGTACAAGGGTTAAAAGGTGAAACTCCACCACACGGGAAACATGAACTTGTGTAAAAGTGTTTTGACATGCAAAATAGTATTTAAAACGAGCCGATCTACGTATGTACAAGTGGTATATTCGTAGAATCGGGTGTTGAGAAAATCATGTTTTATAAAAGTGGATAACATGTTAATAAAAGATGATTTTTATAAACTACAAGTGTAAAAACACTTGTGAAACGAGAGATCCGACAAAATAACCAATTTTTATAAAAATTGTCGGAAGTTGTAAAGAGTGATTTGTTCCAAAAACGGGGTTTTTGCAAGACTAAACTATTTTATACATAGATCCACTAAATATAACGAGATCTACATAATAGTTTTAGAAAAACTACAAGTTCATGTAATATTGTGATTTTACATAATAGTCTACGAGTTTAATGTGTTGAAACTAGTTTGAAGTATCGGAAATTGATTTGGTTGATTTGAAGAATTGTTGAAATGATTTTTGTAAAAGAAAATGATACGCTTGAAAGCGTGGCCACCTCCAGTTACAGGGGAAACTCTGGCGAAATTTTCTAAAAATATAACACTTAGGATTATTTACAAGTGTTAAACTATTTTGAAATGTTTTCAAACTATATTTCGCCATGACTTTATTTATTAAATGATCGGAGGTGGGATTTTCACAAAAATAAACGTGATAAATATTTATTCGATAAATATATTTTTCACAACACTGTTTATGATTATTTTGTGAAAATGTATAAATATTATTTTTCGAGTAAAGAAATAATATTTACTAACTTTGTCGAACCCAAAATAATACAAACAAGCATAAAAGTTACAACGGTAATTACTATTACCACTTAATCGCCAAAACGTAACTTACGCTTTATTCGGAAATATTCATAAACGCATGTATTGTCAACGTATTATTTTGGAAAGTATTATATGAAGAGAAAATATATTATTTTTGAGAAAAATAATTATATTTCGGAATGAGAAATAAAAATATATTAAGTGGGACTTAATGAGATAGTATAAATACACATGTATTTAAATCCCCCATCCTTGGGAAGGAAAGTAAAATACCAAGTATGTATACGAAACGGTTGTCTAACCGTCTCCTAAAAATGTAAGTTATAAAGCTAAGGCACGGTCATCCGTCTAATAGAATTAGCACCTGTAGGTCGTTGCACAGCTTCGGATATTCGGATTACTTGGTAGAGATACGCATTCACTGTGAGTTCATGTCCCCCTTTTCTCTAACTGTTTTCAGTTTACTTAACTGCGGGGGTGAAATACATGTTACTATGATTTACGAGTACTTTACAACGGTATGTTTAACGTAAGGAGGTGTTATACGATCATGTGAGTGGATAGGAACAACATGGGGCCATTAGTCCTCATGGAGGGACCGAGGGACAGGAGCGGTAGATCTATCTGGGTGTAGCGAGCCCAGCCCCCGGCCAAACTAGAAACGGACCGTGGGGTGACTTTGTCCACATACTTTGCCGTGGCGAAATCTGCTAGGTTTGAGTCTCCCTATTTGCACTTCACATATGTCAGTGGCCTTGCAAACCATTGGTGATCACAAGTCCTCTTACACTGCTACATACCATAACTATTTTTATACTCACAAATGTTTTATATACTCACCTACACGTGAACTCGCTCAACATTATTGTTGATTTTTCAACTCACATGTATTTCAGGAAATTAAACGGATCTGGCACGGTATGGAACGTTTTCCGCTGCACTGTTCATGAAGTCATCAGGGTTTAGGGTTGTGTCTCTTACCTGGACAAGACACAAACCCTAAATCACGTTTATGTTTTGTTATAAGTTGTAATGTTACTGAACAAGGTTATGGTTGCATGTTAAAAACAATGGTATTGTATGATGTTTTCAAAAACTTAATGGATGACTTGCATGGTTTTTAAATTCATATAGCTTTGTTATGATTAAGCTATGGTATTAAGAAGTCACACAAATTAACCACGCTTCCGCAAAGCCAGGGTGTGACAGCTTGGTATCAGAGCTCTGATCATAGCGAACTAGGATTCCTTCTCGAGTCTAGACTATGATCACTAGGGCTCTCACGAAAACATTTTTTTTCTGCATACCACTTAAGTCCAGATCCACAAACTTTTTACAAACAAATGTTGAGCACATCTTATTCATTATTCTAGGCTCAGTCTGGGAGGCTGAGGTTCGGACTAGTGGGACTAGGAGTGTTGACTAGTGGGACTAGGAGTGTTGACTAGTGGGACTAGGAAGGACAGTCTGGGAGGCTGGGAGGCTAGTGGGACTAGGAGTGTTGACTAGTGGGACTAGGAAGGACAGTCTGGGAGGCTGGGAGGCTAGTGGGACTAGGAGTGTTGGCTAGTGAGACTAGGAAGGACAGTCTGGGAGGCTGGGAGGCTAGTGGGACTAGGTGGATTATGTGATTATTATCTGGTAACTTATGTGACTATTTGATTCACTGATTTTGTGCTTATTCTGTGTTATGTTACAGACCCATGGATTCACCAGCTACAGGTGGATCAGATACCACTGGACCTCTACCGTTAGTGTCAGACGATGTTATGTCTTCGGAGCATGAGGTGCACACCTCAGACTATACTAGCACCGACGATGACGACTTCCAGCCGTTCGCGTTACCCGACGGCGCCGATGAGCACACTGATGACTCCTTGCCCTTCGCTTTACCCGAGGGTGCCTATGAGCCTATTGATGGCGATCCTGCCGAGTACCTCCCTATTGTTGCGATTCCGGCACCGATTCCTCTTGCTTCTTACCCAGCATATGAGCTTTTACCAGACGCCGATGCCGACGGCGACATCGAGCTTTACGAGGACGAGCCATTTGAGGACGAGGATCCTGACATAGCTCCTCTACCTGCTGGCGGTCTCTTGATGATAGCTGACGTTCCAGCTGGAGACTCGCCCATTCACTCACCAGTCCCAGACTCTTTTGAGTCTGTGGCATCTGTATCATCTCGTGGGGCGAGCGCGCAGCAGTTTATTCACGACTCAGACCCTGATCAGGCGTCTTCAGCTGCCCCCATTCCGAGTTACGCGTTTGAGCATGATGATATCGAGGATTCTGACCCTGTTTTCCCTCCAGGATTTGATCCTGACCATGATATCGAGTATATTCCTATGGATGAGCATATGGAGGACCCTGATGATCCTATCGGTCCCATTGATCCAGATTTTGACTTTGACATGGCGTTCGACGACCCTGAGCCTGCCATAGCCCCAGAGCAGGCAGCTGCTTTTGACCCTTTACCTGAGCATGACCCTGTTCATGCTGATTTTCCTCTTGAGCCTGTTGACGCTGTTCCCCCTGTAGGTGTTCCTGTGATCGAGGGCGATCATGTTGCTGTTGATCCCATTGTTCCTTTACCCGTTGGTGACATACCTGCTGATCCTGTTATTGATCCTGTCGATCCTGATATTGCACCTGTTGACCCCGTTATTGCTCCTATCGATCCTTTACCCATCGAGCCCGAGCACGCTCTTTTTGCTGAGCACATGGATCCTCCAGATGAGGAGGCACAGCACGGGTGGATACCGGCGGACGAGGATGTTCCACCGTTTCCCCCACATCACACTGGCACACATCATACTGATTTCTCATTTCAGATCCCATCATTTATTCCTCCAGCGGGGCCTGGAGAGGGCTCTTCAGCCCACCCTTTCGGCCATGTACCGACGACCATGCCAGTCATGCCTCAGATAGCATCTATCCCATCTTCTGTTGTACCTATCGATCTTACCAGCATGCCACTGCTTTGGTCATCTTCCTCACCGATGCCACCCACTGATCCATATCATCCATTCCATATGGGACATACCATTGAGGACGTCTTGATGTCCTTTGTCCATCAGCATGATTCCCATACACAGCGACTCCAGGAGCTCGAGAGAGCTCAGTTATCTTTTGGTCCATATCTTGGTCAGACATCTTCACCTTTTCAGCCTTTTCGATCATTTCCTCCTGACATTGCTGCCCGACTTTCGACCTTGGAGCAGCAGGTTGCGTCCGTGATCCGTACTCAGCAGGCGATGGAGGAGGATTGGTATCACTTACGCCGCTTACTTTTCGCTCACTTTCCCCCTCCTCCACCCCCATCCGCATAGGGCTCATTGGTACCATAGTGGTAGGCGATGGTGAGACGACCGCGATTGTGACTGCACAGATTTTTGGAGACCAGCCGACGATACTGATTTTTGTTGATGTTTGTTGATGTACTGGATGTATGTGACACTGATGTGATGTTGTTTTTGACAGGGGTGATGTAGCCCCTATTTGATTTGTGATTGTATGATACAGTGACGTGCTGACACACTTGCTACACTTTATGGTCTCGATATATAACAATCGCCGTATTCTCACCATATCTGATTCACTTGATTGCTTATTTATGTTTTGTGACATGGGATGTTGTGTATGATATTTGTGACATGGGATGTTGGGACATGGGATGTTGTGTGTGATATATTGATAACATGAGATGTTATATGCTATTACTATTACTATATACGTATGTTTATTATGGCCTAATCGACGTACGCATCTTTAGAAGATGGCACCAAGACGTCAACCGCAGCCGATGCCCACTACTCCTGAAGAACTACAGCAAGTTATTGCTGCCGCCATTGCTCAATATACTGCCTCGCAAGGAGGACCAAGCGGAAGTGGCTCGAACATCAACGGCAACCAAAACCCTCCTCATGGTAAACCTAAGTCATTAAGACATACCATGGCATAAATGGATTCCTTTAGCAAGTGCTAATGCCGTTCCTATGATATGATGTATGTGCAGGGTGCACCTACAAACAATTCTTGGACTGTAAGCCCATCAACTTCGACGGCACAGGTGGTGCTGTTGCTTTCGTTCGCTGGGCAGAGAAGACTGATTCCACCATCCGCATGAGCAAATGTGCGCTCGACCAGCAGGTCACTTACATCTCAGGGCTGTTTCTAGACGGAGCCCTATCTTGGTGGAACTTACAAGTGCAAACACTAGGCGAAGCTGCTGCCTACGCCCTGACTTGGGCCGAATTGAAAGAGCTTATGCGCAAGAAGTATTGTTCCCGCGCAGAAATTCAAAAGTTGGAAACTGAATTTTGGCACCTAAAGATGGATGGACCAAAGGTTGCAGAATACATCCAGAGGTTTCATGACCTATCTCAAGTGGTTCCTTATATGGTCACGCCTGAATACAAGCGAATCGAGCGCTTCATTTGGGGATTAGCTCCCCAAATCATTAGCATGGTGACCTCCTCCAAACCGGCAACTATCACGGAAGCCATTGATTTGAGCGTGGCTCTCACTGAGGAGGCAATTCGTTTAAACAAGTTTGATGAAGTCAAGGCGAAGAAGACAGAGACTCACGTTGAGTCCTCAGGAGATAACAAAAGGAAGTTTTCAAACTTCAAACAAGGCGTCAGTATGGCAGTAAAGAAGGGAAAATCAGCTGGTAGTACCAAGAAAGGGAAAGGGTACCAGGGCACCCAGCCCAAATGCAACAACTGCCAACGCCACCATACTGGCAATTGTAACGTGAAAGTTTGTGAATCTTGTGGAAAACCGGGCCACTCAAAGGAATCATGTTGGGCTAGTACAGGCCGGGGAGGCCAGGGAGGATATATGAATAGAAACGATAACCGTGGTGGTTTGGGAAATCGCCCACAAGGGAATAACCGAGGCTACAATGCAAATCAAGCCGGAACTGCCAATCAAAACAACCCGCCAGCTGGGGACGGTGCGGGAAGTGGAAAAAGATTAGGATGTTTTCATTGCGGTGACATTGGGCACTTCAAGAAGGATTGCCCGGGATTGAACCAAGCCCGTGGAAGGGTGTTCCAGATCGGTGCACGGGAAGCACGCCAGGATCCCAACGTTGTCACTGGTACGTTTCCTGTAAATCAACGCTATGCATCTGTTCTGTTTGATACTGGTGCCGACTATAGCTTCATATCACTAGAATTTAAGAATATACTTGGGCTAGCCGCTAATAAGTTAGACATTCCCTACGCAATCGAATTGGCTAATGGAAAATTGGTAGAAGCCAAAGATGTGATCAGAGGCTGTGTGATTGAATTAGGAGAACGCGAGTTTACTCTAGATCTACTACCAATCCAGTTGGGAAGCTTCGACGTGGTGGTAGGAATGGATTGGTTATCCGGGAACAAGGCAGAGATAGTATGTCACGAGAAGGTTATTCGTATTCCGACCGACGATGGTGAGACCATTGTTGTTCATGGAGAAAAGCGTGAGACGCCGTTAAGGATGATTAGTTGCCTGAAAGCAAGAAAGTGTCTGAAGAAAGGATGTGTTGCTTTTCTAGCACACATTGTGGATAAGAAGGCTGCTGAGCCGAAGATCGAAGACATCCCTGTCGTGAGGGAGTATCCCGAAGTCTTCCCAGAAGACTTACCCGGACTGCCACCTCAGAGGCAAGTAGAGTTTCACATTGACTTAGTTCCAGGCGCTGCGCCTGTGGCTAAGGCACCTTATAGACTTGCTCCGTCTGAGATGCAAGAACTGTCGACGCAACTTCAAGAGTTGTTAGACAAGGGTTTTATCCGACCAAGCTTCTCGCCTTGGGGAGCTCCGGTCTTATTTGTCAAGAAGAAGGACGGTAGTTTTCGGATGTGCATTGACTATAGAGAGTTGAACAAGCTAACAATCAAGAATAGGTATCCCCTGCCAAGAATCGATGATCTGTTTGACCAGCTTCAAGGTTCAAGCTTCTATTCAAAGATCGATCTTCGATCTGGATACCATCAGCTACGGATACAGGAGGAGAGTATCCCGAAGACAGCCTTCAGAACTTGATATGGGCACTACGAGTTTCTGGTTATGCCGTTTGGTTTGACAAACGCACCTGCAGTGTTCATGGATTTGATGAACCGAGTTTGTAAGCCGTACTTGGATAAGTTTGTGATCGTATTCATCGATGACATTCTGATTTATTCGAAGACAAAGGCTGAGCACGAGCAGCATCTTAGAGCCATTCTAGAGTTGCTAAAGAAGGAACAATTGTACGCCAAGTTCTCTAAGTGTGAGTTTTGGCTACGTGAGGTGCAATTCCTTGGGCACGTGGTGAATGGAGATGGAATCCACGTGGATCCCACCAAGATCGAGGCGATCAAAGATTGGGAAACGCCAAAGACGCCAACTGAGATTCGGCAATTCTTGGGTTTGGCTGGCTATTATCGAAGGTTCATCGAGAACTTTTCAAAGATCGCTCAACCGTTAACACTCCTCACGCAAAAGGATAAAAAGTTTGATTGGGGAATCAAACAGGATGAAGCATTTCAGATATTAAAGGATAAGCTTTGTAACGCGCCAATCTTAGCTCTACCAGAAGGTACCGACAATTTTGTGGTATACTGCGACGCATCGCGTCAGGGATTGGGTTGTATGTTGATGCAACGTCAAAAGGTCATCGCTTACGCATCACGCCAACTGAAAGTGCACGAAAAGAACTATACCACTCATGATTTGGAGCTAGGCGCAGTGGTTTTTGCACTAAAGATCTGGAGACACTACCTGTATGGTACAAAGTGCACAATCTTCACAGATCACAAAAGCCTACAGCATATATTCAACCAGAAGGAGTTGAACATGAGGCAAAGACGATGGGTCGAGTTATTGAATGATTACGACTGCGAGATAAAGTATCACCCAGGGAAGGCGAATGTAGTCGCCGATGCCCTAAGTCGAAGGAAAGGATCAAGCCCCTAAGGGTTAGGGCTATGGAAATGATAATCCAAACCGATCTCTCCTCGCGCGTTCGTGCAGCACAGAAAGAAGCTCTCAAGGAGGAGAACCTTGAGAAAGAGTATCTCCGTGGGATGGAGAAGATATTGGTGTCAAACGAGGAAGGAACGTTATGTTTTGGGAAAAGGATTTGGGTTCCTCTATTTGGTGAATTAAGGGAAGTTATTTTCGATGAAGCGCACAAGTCACGGTACTCTATCCACCCGGGATCGGATAAGATGTACCAAGATCTCAAAAATTACTATTGGTGGCCTAGGATGAAAGGCGACGTTGCTATTTACGTGAGCAAATGTTTAACGTGCGCTAAGGTCAAGGCGGAATACCAGAAGCCCTCGGGACTTCTGCAACAACCTGAGATTCCCAAGTGGAAATGGGAACAAATCTCAATGGATTTTGTTACAAAACTGCCAAGAACGCCAAGAGGCCATGATATGATTTGGGTGATTGTTGACCGCCTAACAAAGTCCGCACACTTTCTGCCAATCAAGGAGAAAGACAGTACTAGTAAACTTGCGGAAATTTACTTGAGAGAGATCGTAGCACGACATGGAGTACCCCTCTCGATCATCTCTGATAGAGACGGAAGGTTTGTGTCGAGGATATGGCAATCCTTCCAAGAAGCTTTTGGCTCACAATTGAATCTGAGCACTGCGTTCCATCCGCAAACTGACGGCCAGAGCGAGCGAACGATACAGACTTTGGAAGACATGCTGAGAGCATGTGCTATGGATTTGGGCGGTAGCTGGGATAAACACTTACCTTTGGTCGAATTCTCATACAACAACAGCTACCACACCAGTATTGGTGTCGCGCCTTTTGAAGCCCTTTACGGACGCAAGTGTCGATCACCACTATGTTGGGCTGACGCAGGTGATAGGCATCTTGCCGGTCCCGAAATCGTCCAAGAGACGACAGACAAGATTGCGCAGATTCTTAAACGCATCGAAGCCGCTCGCCACAGACAAAAGGCCTATGCGGATCCAAACCGAAAACATATGGATTTTCAAGTTGGAGAGATGGTGTTATTAAAGGTATCACCCTGGAAAGGGGTGGCACGCTTTGGGAAGCGTGGGAAGTTAAATCCACGCTACATTGGTCCTTTCAGAATTCTAGAAAGAATTGGAACCGTAGCATACAAGTTGGACCTACCTGCTGAATTAAATGGTGTCCACGATACATTTCATGTATCCAATTTAAAGAAGAGTCCAACTCAAGTTGACGTTACCATTCCTATCGACGAGATTCATGTTGACGACACGCTCCACTTCGTAGAAGCACCTGTCGAGGTCACAGATTGGAAAGTTAACAGGACCCGCCGGAGCAGTGTCAAACTCGTCAAGGTTCGCTGGAATGCCAGACATGGTCCTGAATACACCTGGGAGCGTGAGGACCGGATGAAAGAGAAATACCCCCACTTATTTCCTAAGAACTCTGCATCTACAAGCAGAATTTAAAATTTCGGGACGAAATTTATTTAACGGGGGGAGAATGTGACAACCCTCACAAAAACCAGGTATCCGTACGACTTAATTAGCTATTAACTGTTGCCTAATTACTGTGCTTAACTAAGATTTCTGATAAACTGCTACTTGATTGTTGATACATGTACATGTCTGCATCATACTTTGATTTTTCCTGTCACTACATTATTTATTTACTGAACTCTAGTGACAAACTTGATGCACAAGAAGCACAGTAGCACTAAACGGATACACAGTGAACATGCTGATATAACCAGCATCAGGCAAACACTGCCTCTAAAGGCCTGTAAGAGCCAGAGTTATTCTACTACACCCATAGTGTGTGTAGAGATACAAGGGTTGTATAATTGCGTCTCTAGGAATAAGATACAGAGATTGGATGTGCCTAAAACGTACCTTAAGCACGAAACACAGCACTTTTATCAACACACTAGCTTCTAGCTAAATAATAAAGTGCCAAAATATGAAGAATTATTCCTGACACTTTGCTGAATAAGTTGTGTCGCTAAAAATATTACTTACGACGCTTAAAGGATATCTTAAGCACTTTAACGGATTCCTATCCGACCGAACAACCGGACAATACCCGGAACATAAAAATATTGCCAGGATTATTATTGGTATTTTTCTGAGCCAGTTAGGGTCCCTGATTACCCTAACACCCGCAATATAACACATTAAACAACTAACGGGTTAGACCTTAAAGTAACCGACTTTAACTTAACTGAACTATAACTGAACAATCAAGACCCAACCGGGCGACCCCACCCCCCCTTGGGCCGGTTCCATTGGAATGGAACTAGACAAGTACAACTTTTAGTATTTTAATGGAGTTTGTGGATATCTAGACGACTCGAGAACCGTTGGACGAAGGAGCATAACTTTTCTATAAATACCACACTCTCACACACACTCAACACACAACACAACTCTCTCTCTCTTGTTCCCTCTCCCTCTCTCGGCCGAGAATAGCCACACCCATCCATCCATTTTTCGGTTTTGCTTCACCCATTCCAAGTGCACACAAGAGTCGGGGATCACGTACAACGAAGCTTGGAACAAACGGAAGTTGAAGGACCTCGCCACGTTGCTTTTATCCACGCCGTTTTCGACTAGAATCTTCCCTAGCCCCGAGCTAGAGGTATAACATTTAAAACTCGTTTTTAATCGTGTTTAAAGTGGTTAAAAGGATTTTTATCGGTTAAATGTCGGTAACCCACTATTCGAATCTAAAAAGTCTACTAAAACATGAAAATCGTTGGATAAAAGGTCATAACGCGTGTAAATGTCGTAGTATTTGAATATGTTGATTGTTATGGCCCGATCTATGATGTGGTGGCTCTTATCATCGTTTAACCCGACTTTGTTAAGATCCCGAATCTTGACATACACTTGTTTCTAGCAGTACAAGGGTTAAAAGGTGAAACTCCACCACACGGGAAACATGAACTTGTGTAAAAGTGTTTTGACATGCAAAATAGTATTTAAAACGAGCCGATCTACGTATGTACAAGTGGTATATTCGTAGAACCGGGTGTTGAGAAAATCATGTTTTATAAAAGTGGATAACATGTTAATAAAAGATGATTTTTATAAACTACAAGTGTAAAAACACTTGTGAAACGAGAGATCCGACAAAATAACCAATTTTTATAAAAATTGTCGGAAGTTGTAAAGAGTGATTTGTTCCAAAAACGGGGTTTTTGCAAGACTAAACTATTTTATACATAGATCCACTAAATATAACGAGATCTACATAATAGTTTTAGAAAAACTACAAGTTCATGTAATATTGTGATTTTACATAATAGTCTACGAGTTTAATGTGTTGAAACTAGTTTGAAGTATCGGAAATTGATTTGGTTGATTTGAAGAATTGTTGAAATGATTTTTGTAAAAGAAAATGATACGCTTGAAAGCGTGGCCACCTCCAGTTACAGGGGAAACTCTGGCGAAATTTTCTAAAAATATAACACTTAGGATTATTTACAAGTGTTAAACTATTTTGAAATGTTTTCAAACTATATTTCGCCATGACTTTATTTATTAAATGATCGGAGGTGGGATTTTCACAAAAATAAACGTGATAAATATTTATTCGATAAATATATTTTTCACAACACTGTTTATGATTATTTTGTGAAAATGTATAAATATTATTTTTCGAGTAAAGAAATAATATTTACTAACTTTGTCGAACCCAAAATAATACAAACAAGCATAAAAGTTACAACGGTAATTACTATTACCACTTAATCGCCAAAACGTAACTTACGCTTTATTCGGAAATATTCATAAACGCATGTATTGTCAACGTATTATTTTGGAAAGTATTATATGAAGAGAAAATATATTATTTTTGAGAAAAATAATTATATTTCGGAATGAGAAATAAAAATATATTAAGTGGGACTTAATGAGATAGTATAAATACACATGTATTTAAATCCCCCATCCTTGGGAAGGAAAGTAAAATACCAAGTATGTATACGAAACGGTTGTCTAACCGTCTCCTAAAAATGTAAGTTATAAAGCTAAGGCACGGTCATCCGTCTAATAGAATTAGCACCTGTAGGTCGTTGCACAGCTTCGGATATTCGGATTACTTGGTAGAGATACGCATTCACTGTGAGTTCATGTCCCCCTTTTCTCTAACTGTTTTCAGTTTACTTAACTGCGGGGGTGAAATACATGTTACTATGATTTACGAGTACTTTACAACGGTATGTTTAACGTAAGGAGGTGTTATACGATCATGTGAGTGGATAGGAACAACATGGGGCCATTAGTCCTCATGGAGGGACCGAGGGACAGGAGCGGTAGATCTATCTGGGTGTAGCGAGCCCAGCCCCCGGCCAAACTAGAAACGGACCGTGGGGTGACTTTGTCCACATACTTTGCCGTGGCGAAATCTGCTAGGTTTGAGTCTCCCTATTTGCACTTCACATATGTCAGTGGCCTTGCAAACCATTGGTGATCACAAGTCCTCTTACACTGCTACATACCATAACTATTTTTATACTCACAAATGTTTTATATACTCACCTACACGTGAACTCGCTCAACATTATTGTTGATTTTTCAACTCACATGTATTTCAGGAAATTAAACGGATCTGGCACGGTATGGAACGTTTTCCGCTGCACTGTTCATGAAGTCATCAGGGTTTAGGGTTGTGTCTCTTACCTGGACAAGACACAAACCCTAAATCACGTTTATGTTTTGTTATAAGTTGTAATGTTACTGAACAAGGTTATGGTTGCATGTTAAAAACAATGGTATTGTATGATGTTTTCAAAAACTTAATGGATGACTTGCATGGTTTTTAAATTCATATAGCTTTGTTATGATTAAGCTATGGTATTAAGAAGTCACACAAATTAACCACGCTTCCGCAAAGCCAGGGTGTGATAGCTTGGTATCAGAGCTCTGATCATAGCGAACTAGGATTCCTTCTCGAGTCTAGACTATGATCACTAGGGCTCTCACGAAAACATTTTTTTTTTCTGCATACCACTTAAGTCCAGATCCACAAACTTTTTACAAACAAATGTTGAGCACATCTTATTCATTATTCTAGGCTCAGTCTGGGAGGCTGAGGTTCGGACTAGTGGGACTAGGAGTGTTGACTAGTGGGACTAGGAGTGTTGACTAGTGGGACTAGGAAGGACAGTCTGGGAGGCTGGGAGGCTAGTGGGACTAGGAGTGTTGACTAGTGGGACTAGGAAGGACAGTCTGGGAGGCTGGGAGGCTAGTGGGACTAGGAGTGTTGGCTAGTGAGACTAGGAAGGACCGTCTGGGAGGCTGGGAGGCTAGTGGGACTAGGTGGATTATGTGATTATTATCTGGTAACTTATGTGACTATTTGATTCACTGATTTTGTGCTTATTCTGTGTTATGTTACAGACCCATGGATTCACCAGCTACAGGTGGATCAGATACCACTGGACCTCTACCGTTAGTGTCAGACGATGTTATGTCTTCGGAGCATGAGGTGCACACCTCAGACTATACTAGCACCGACGATGACGACTTCCAGCCGTTCGCGTTACCCGACGGCGCCGATGAGCACACTGATGACTCCTTGCCCTTCGCTTTACCCGAGGGTGCCTATGAGCCTATTGATGGCGATCCTGCCGAGTACCTCCCTATTGTTGCGATTCCGGCACCGATTCCTCTTGCTTCTTACCCAGCATATGAGCTTTTACCAGACGCCGATGCCGACGGCGACATCGAGCTTTACGAGGACGAGCCATTTGAGGACGAGGATCCTGACATAGCTCCTCTACCTGCTGGCGGTCTCTTGATGATAGCTGACGTTCCAGCTGGAGACTCGCCCATTCACTCACCAGTCCCAGACTCTTTTGAGTCTGTGGCATCTGTATCATCTCGTGGGGCGAGCGCGCAGCAGTTTATTCACGACTCAGACCCTGATCAGGCGTCTTCAGCTGCCCCCATTCCGAGTTACGCGTTTGAGCATGATGATATCGAGGATTCTGACCCTGTTTTCCCTCCAGGATTTGATCCTGACCATGATATCGAGTATATTCCTATGGATGAGCATATGGAGGACCCTGATGATCCTATCGGTCCCATTGATCCAGATTTTGACTTTGACATGGCGTTCGACGACCCTGAGCCTGCCATAGCCCCAGAGCAGGCAGCTGCTTTTGACCCTTTACCTGAGCATGACCCTGTTCATGCTGATTTTCCTCTTGAGCCTGTTGACGCTGTTCCCCCTGTAGGTGTTCCTGTGATCGAGGGCGATCATGTTGCTGTTGATCCCATTGTTCCTTTACCCGTTGGTGACATACCTGCTGATCCTGTTATTGATCCTGTCGATCCTGATATTGCACCTGTTGACCCCGTTATTGCTCCTATCGATCCTTTACCCATCGAGCCCGAGCACGCTCTTTTTGCTGAGCACATGGATCCTCCAGATGAGGAGGCACAGCACGGGTGGATACCGGCGGACGAGGATGTTCCACCGTTTCCCCCACATCACACTGGCACACATCATACTGATTTCTCATTTCAGATCCCATCATTTATTCCTCCAGCGGGGCCTGGAGAGGGCTCTTCAGCCCACCCTTTCGGCCATGTACCGACGACCATGCCAGTCATGCCTCAGATAGCATCTATCCCATCTTCTGTTGTACCTATCGATCTTACCAGCATGCCACTGCTTTGGTCATCTTCCTCACCGATGCCACCCACTGATCCATATCATCCATTCCATATGGGACATACCATTGAGGACGTCTTGATGTCCTTTGTCCATCAGCATGATTCCCATACACAGCGACTCCAGGAGCTCGAGAGAGCTCAGTTATCTTTTGGTCCATATCTTGGTCAGACATCTTCACCTTTTCAGCCTTTTCGATCATTTCCTCCTGACATTGCTGCCCGACTTTCGACCTTGGAGCAGCAGGTTGCGTCCGTGATCCGTACTCAGCAGGCGATGGAGGAGGATTGGTATCACTTACGCCGCTTACTTTTCGCTCACTTTCCCCCTCCTCCACCCCCATCCGCATAGGGCTCATTGGTACCATAGTGGTAGGCGATGGTGAGACGACCGCGATTGTGACTGCACAGATTTTTGGAGACCAGCCGACGATACTGATTTTTGTTGATGTTTGTTGATGTACTGGATGTATGTGACACTGATGTGATGTTGTTTTTGACAGGGGTGATGTAGCCCCTATTTGATTTGTGATTGTATGATACAGTGACGTGCTGACACACTTGCTACACTTTATGGTCTCGATATATAACAATCGCCGTATTCTCACCATATCTGATTCACTTGATTGCTTATTTATGTTTTGTGACATGGGATGTTGTGTATGATATTTGTGACATGGGATGTTGGGACATGGGATGTTGTGTGTGATATATTGATAACATGAGATGTTATATGCTATTACTATTACTATATACGTATGTTTATTATGGCCTAATCGACGTACGCATCTTTAGAAGATGGCACCAAGACGTCAACCGCAGCCGATGCCCACTACTCCTGAAGAACTACAGCAAGTTATTGCTGCCGCCATTGCTCAATATACTGCCTCGCAAGGAGGACCAAGCGGAAGTGGCTCGAACATCAACGGCAACCAAAACCCTCCTCATGGTAAACCTAAGTCATTAAGACATACCATGGCATAAATGGATTCCTTTAGCAAGTGCTAATGCCGTTCCTATGATATGATGTATGTGCAGGGTGCACCTACAAACAATTCTTGGACTGTAAGCCCATCAACTTCGACGGCACAGGTGGTGCTGTTGCTTTCGTTCGCTGGGCAGAGAAGACTGATTCCACCATCCGCATGAGCAAATGTGCGCTCGACCAGCAGGTCACTTACATCTCAGGGCTGTTTCTAGACGGAGCCCTATCTTGGTGGAACTTACAAGTGCAAACACTAGGCGAAGCTGCTGCCTACGCCCTGACTTGGGCCGAATTGAAAGAGCTTATGCGCAAGAAGTATTGTTCCCGCGCAGAAATTCAAAAGTTGGAAACTGAATTTTGGCACCTAAAGATGGATGGACCAAAGGTTGCAGAATACATCCAGAGGTTTCATGACCTATCTCAAGTGGTTCCTTATATGGTCACGCCTGAATACAAGCGAATCGAGCGCTTCATTTGGGGATTAGCTCCCCAAATCATTAGCATGGTGACCTCCTCCAAACCGGCAACTATCACGGAAGCCATTGATTTGAGCGTGGCTCTCACTGAGGAGGCAATTCGTTTAAACAAGTTTGATGAAGTCAAGGCGAAGAAGACAGAGACTCACGTTGAGTCCTCAGGAGATAACAAAAGGAAGTTTTCAAACTTCAAACAAGGCGTCAGTATGGCAGTAAAGAAGGGAAAATCAGCTGGTAGTACCAAGAAAGGGAAAGGGTACCAGGGCACCCAGCCCAAATGCAACAACTGCCAACGCCACCATACTGGCAATTGTAACGTGAAAGTTTGTGAATCTTGTGGAAAACCGGGCCACTCAAAGGAATCATGTTGGGCTAGTACAGGCCGGGGAGGCCAGGGAGGATATATGAATAGAAACGATAACCGTGGTGGTTTGGGAAATCGCCCACAAGGGAATAACCGAGGCTACAATGCAAATCAAGCCGGAACTGCCAATCAAAACAACCCGCCAGCTGGGGACGGTGCGGGAAGTGGAAAAAGATTAGGATGTTTTCATTGCGGTGACATTGGGCACTTCAAGAAGGATTGCCCGGGATTGAACCAAGCCCGTGGAAGGGTGTTCCAGATCGGTGCACGGGAAGCACGCCAGGATCCCAACGTTGTCACTGGTACGTTTCCTGTAAATCAACGCTATGCATCTGTTCTGTTTGATACTGGTGCCGACTATAGCTTCATATCACTAGAATTTAAGAATATACTTGGGCTAGCCGCTAATAAGTTAGACATTCCCTACGCAATCGAATTGGCTAATGGAAAATTGGTAGAAGCCAAAGATGTGATCAGAGGCTGTGTGATTGAATTAGGAGAACGCGAGTTTACTCTAGATCTACTACCAATCCAGTTGGGAAGCTTCGACGTGGTGGTAGGAATGGATTGGTTATCCGGGAACAAGGCAGAGATAGTATGTCACGAGAAGGTTATTCGTATTCCGACCGACGATGGTGAGACCATTGTTGTTCATGGAGAAAAGCGTGAGACGCCGTTAAGGATGATTAGTTGCCTGAAAGCAAGAAAGTGTCTGAAGAAAGGATGTGTTGCTTTTCTAGCACACATTGTGGATAAGAAGGCTGCTGGGCCGAAGATCGAAGACATACCTGTCGTGAGGGAGTATCCCGAAGTCTTCCCAGAAGACTTACCCGGACTGCCACCTCAGAGGCAAGTAGAGTTTCACATTGACTTAGTTCCAGGCGCTGCGCCTGTGGCTAAGGCACCTTATAGACTTGCTCCGTCTGAGATGCAAGAACTGTCGACGCAACTTCAAGAGTTGTTAGACAAGGGTTTTATCCGACCAAGCTTCTCGCCTTGGGGAGCTCCGGTCTTATTTGTCAAGAAGAAGGACGGTAGTTTTCGGATGTGCATTGACTATAGAGAGTTGAACAAGCTAACAATCAAGAATAGGTATCCCCTGCCAAGAATCGATGATCTGTTTGACCAGCTTCAAGGTTCAAGCTTCTATTCAAAGATCGATCTTCGATCTGGATACCATCAGCTACGGATACAGGAGGAGAGTATCCCGAAGACAGCCTTCAGAACTTGATATGGGCACTACGAGTTTCTGGTTATGCCGTTTGGTTTGACAAACGCACCTGCAGTGTTCATGGATTTGATGAACCGAGTTTGTAAGCCGTACTTGGATAAGTTTGTGATCGTATTCATCGATGACATTCTGATTTATTCGAAGACAAAGGCTGAGCACGAGCAGCATCTTAGAGCCATTCTAGAGTTGCTAAAGAAGGAACAATTGTACGCCAAGTTCTCTAAGTGTGAGTTTTGGCTACGTGAGGTGCAATTCCTTGGGCACGTGGTGAATGGAGATGGAATCCACGTGGATCCCACCAAGATCGAGGCGATCAAAGATTGGGAAACGCCAAAGACGCCAACTGAGATTCGGCAATTCTTGGGTTTGACTGGCTATTATCGAAGGTTCATCGAGAACTTTTCAAAGATCGCTCAACCGTTAACACTCCTCACGCAAAAGGATAAAAAGTTTGATTGGGGAATCAAACAGGATGAAGCATTTCAGATATTAAAGGATAAGCTTTGTAACGCGCCAATCTTAGCTCTACCAGAAGGTACCGACAATTTTGTGGTATACTGCGACGCATCGCGTCAGGGATTGGGTTGTATGTTGATGCAACGTCAAAAGGTCATCGCTTACGCATCACGCCAACTGAAAGTGCACGAAAAGAACTATACCACTCATGATTTGGAGCTAGGCGCAGTGGGTTTTGCACTAAAGATCTGGAGACACTACCTGTATGGTACAAAGTGCACAATCTTCACAGATCACAAAAGCCTACAGCATATATTCAACCAGAAGGAGTTGAACATGAGGCAAAGACGATGGGTCGAGTTATTGAATGATTACGACTGCGAGATAAAGTATCACCCAGGGAAGGCGAATGTAGTCGCCGATGCCCTAAGTCGAAGGAAAGGATCAAGCCCCTAAGGGTTAGGGCTATGGAAATGATAATCCAAACCGATCTCTCCTCGCGCGTTCGTGCAGCACAGAAAGAAGCTCTCAAGGAGGAGAACCTTGAGAAAGAGTATCTCCGTGGGATGGAGAAGATATTGGTGTCAAACGAGGAAGGAACGTTATGTTTTGGGAAAAGGATTTGGGTTCCTCTATTTGGTGAATTAAGGGAAGTTATTTTCGATGAAGCGCACAAGTCACGGTACTCTATCCACCCGGGATCGGATAAGATGTACCAAGATCTCAAAAATTACTATTGGTGGCCTAGGATGAAAGGCGACGTTGCTATTTACGTGAGCAAATGTTTAACGTGCGCTAAGGTCAAGGCGGAATACCAGAAGCCCTCGGGACTTCTGCAACAACCTGAGATTCCCAAGTGGAAATGGGAACAAATCTCAATGGATTTTGTTACAAAACTGCCAAGAACGCCAAGAGGCCATGATATGATTTGGGTGATTCTTGACCGCCTAACAAAGTCCGCACACTTTCTGCCAATCAAGGAGAAAGAAAGTACTAGTAAACTTGCGGAAATTTACTTGAGAGAGATCGTAGCACGACATGGAGTACCCCTCTCGATCATCTCTGATAGAGACGGAAGGTTTGTGTCGAGGATATGGCAATCCTTCCAAGAAGCTTTTGGCTCACAATTGAATCTGAGCACTGCGTTCCATCCGCAAACTGACGGCCAGAGCGAGCGAACGATACAGACTTTGGAAGACATGCTGAGAGCATGTGCTATGGATTTGGGCGGTAGCTGGGATAAACACTTACCTTTGGTCGAATTCTCATACAACAACAGCTACCACACCAGTATTGGTGTCGCGCCTTTTGAAGCCCTTTACGGACGCAAGTGTCGATCACCACTATGTTGGGCTGACGCAGGTGATAGGCAGCTTGCCGGTCCCGAAATCGTCCAAGAGACGACAGACAAGATTGCGCAGATTCTTAAACGCATCGAAGCCGCTCGCCACAGACAAAAGGCCTATGCGGATCCAAACCGAAAACATATGGATTTTCAAGTTGGAGAGATGGTGTTATTAAAGGTATCACCCTGGAAAGGGGTGGCACGCTTTGGGAAGCGTGGGAAGTTAAATCCACGCTACATTGGTCCTTTCAGAATTCTAGAAAGAATTGGAACCGTAGCATACAAGTTGGACCTACCTGCTGAATTAAATGGTGTCCACGATACATTTCATGTATCCAATTTAAAGAAGAGTCCAACTCAAGTTGACGTTACCATTCCTATCGACGAGATTCATGTTGACGACACGCTCCACTTCGTAGAAGCACCTGGCGAGGTCACAGATTGGAAAGTTAACAGGACCCGCCGGAGCAGTGTCAAACTCGTCAAGGTTCGCTGGAATGCCAGACATGGTCCTGAATACACCTGGGAGCGTGAGGACCGGATGAAAGAGAAATACCCCCACTTATTTCCTAAGAACTCTGCATCTACAAGCAGAATTTAAAATTTCGGGACGAAGTTTATTTAACGGGGGGAGAATGTGACAACCCTCACAAAAACCAGGTATCCGTACGACTTAATTAGCTATTAACTGTTGCCTAATTACTGTGCTTAACTAAGATTTCTGATAAACTGCTACTTGATTGTTGATACATGTACATGTCTGCATCATACTTTGATTTTTCCTGTCACTACATTATTTATTTACTGAACTCTAGTGACAAACTTGATGCACAAGAAGCACAGTAGCACTAAACGGATACACAGTGAACATGCTGATATAACCAGCATCAGGCAAACACTGCCTCTAAAGGCCTGTAAGAGCCAGAGTTATTCTACTACACCCATAGTGTGTGTAGAGATACAAGGGTTGTATAATTGCGTCTCTAGGAATAAGATACAGAGATTGGATGTGCCTAAAACGTACCTTAAGCACGAAACACAGCACTTTTATCAACACACTAGCTTCTAGCTAAATAATAAAGTGCCAAAATATGAAGAATTATTCCTGACACTTTGCTGAATAAGTTGTGTCGCTAAAAATATTACTTACGACGCTTAAAGGATATCTTAAGCACTTTAACGGATTCCTATCCGACCGAACAACCGGACAATACCCGGAACATAAAAATATTGCCAGGATTATTATTGGTATTTTTCTGAGCCAGTTAGGGTCCCTGATTACCCTAACACCCGCAATATAACACATTAAACAACTAACGGGGTTAGACCTTAAAGTAACCGACTTTAACTTAACTGAACTATAACTGAACAATCAAGACCCAACCGGGCGACCCCACCCCCCCTTGGGCCGGTTCCATTGGAATGGAACTAGACAAGTACAACTTTTAGTATTTTAATGGAGTTTGTGGATATCTAGACGACTCGAGAACCGTTGGACGAAGGAGCATAACTTTTCTATAAATACCACACTCTCACACACACTCAACACACAACACAACTCTCTCTCTCTTGTTCCCTCTCCCTCTCTCGGCCGAGAATAGCCACACCCATCCATCCATTTTTCGGTTTTGCTTCACCCATTCCAAGTGCACACAAGAGTCGGGGATCACGTACAACGAAGCTTGGAACAAACGGAAGTTGAAGGACCTCGCCACGTTGCTTTTATCCACGCCGTTTTCGACTAGAATCTTCCCTAGCCCCGAGCTAGAGGTATAACATTTAAAACTCGTTTTTAATCGTGTTTAAAGTGGTTAAAAGGATTTTTATCGGTTAAATGTCGGTAACCCACTATTCGAATCTAAAAAGTCTACTAAAACATGAAAATCGTTGGATAAAAGGTCATAACGCGTGTAAATGTCGTAGTATTTGAATATGTTGATTGTTATGGCCCGATCTATGATGTGGTGGCTCTTATCATCGTTTAACCCGACTTTGTTAAGATCCCGAATCTTGACATACACTTGTTTCTAGCAGTACAAGGGTTAAAAGGTGAAACTCCACCACACGGGAAACATGAACTTGTGTAAAAGTGTTTTGACATGCAAAATAGTATTTAAAACGAGCCGATCTACGTATGTACAAGTGGTATATTCGTAGAACCGGGTGTTGAGAAAATCATGTTTTATAAAAGTGGATAACATGTTAATAAAAGATGATTTTTATAAACTACAAGTGTAAAAACACTTGTGAAACGAGAGATCCGACAAAATAACCAATTTTTATAAAAATTGTCGGAAGTTGTAAAGAGTGATTTGTTCCAAAAACGGGGTTTTTGCAAGACTAAACTATTTTATACATAGATCCACTAAATATAACGAGATCTACATAATAGTTTTAGAAAAACTACAAGTTCATGTAATATTGTGATTTTACATAATAGTCTACGAGTTTAATGTGTTGAAACTAGTTTGAAGTATCGGAAATTGATTTGGTTGATTTGAAGAATTGTTGAAATGATTTTTGTAAAAGAAAATGATACGCTTGAAAGCGTGGCCACCTCCAGTTACAGGGGAAACTCTGGCGAAATTTTCTAAAAATATAACACTTAGGATTATTTACAAGTGTTAAACTATTTTGAAATGTTTTCAAACTATATTTCGCCATGACTTTATTTATTAAATGATCGGAGGTGGGATTTTCACAAAAATAAACGTGATAAATATTTATTCGATAAATATATTTTTCACAACACTGTTTATGATTATTTTGTGAAAATGTATAAATATTATTTTTCGAGTAAAGAAATAATATTTACTAACTTTGTCGAACCCAAAATAATACAAACAAGCATAAAAGTTACAACGGTAATTACTATTACCACTTAATCGCCAAAACGTAACTTACGCTTTATTCGGAAATATTCATAAACGCATGTATTGTCAACGTATTATTTTGGAAAGTATTATATGAAGAGAAAATATATTATTTTTGAGAAAAATAATTATATTTCGGAATGAGAAATAAAAATATATTAAGTGGGACTTAATGAGATAGTATAAATACACATGTATTTAAATCCCCCATCCTTGGGAAGGAAAGTAAAATACCAAGTATGTATACGAAACGGTTGTCTAACCGTCTCCTAAAAATGTAAGTTATAAAGCTAAGGCACGGTCATCCGTCTAATAGAATTAGCACCTGTAGGTCGTTGCACAGCTTCGGATATTCGGATTACTTGGTAGAGATACGCATTCACTGTGAGTTCATGTCCCCCTTTTCTCTAACTGTTTTCAGTTTACTTAACTGCGGGGGTGAAATACATGTTACTATGATTTACGAGTACTTTACAACGGTATGTTTAACGTAAGGAGGTGTTATACGATCATGTGAGTGGATAGGAACAACATGGGGCCATTAGTCCTCATGGAGGGACCGAGGGACAGGAGCGGTAGATCTATCTGGGTGTAGCGAGCCCAGCCCCCGGCCAAACTAGAAACGGACCGTGGGGTGACTTTGTCCACATACTTTGCCGTGGCGAAATCTGCTAGGTTTGAGTCTCCCTATTTGCACTTCACATATGTCAGTGGCCTTGCAAACCATTGGTGATCACAAGTCCTCTTACACTGCTACATACCATAACTATTTTTATACTCACAAATATTTTATATACTCACCTACACGTGAACTCGCTCAACATTATTGTTGATTTTTCAACTCACATGTATTTCAGGAAATTAAACGGATCTGGCACGGTATGGAACGTTTTCCGCTGCACTGTTCATGAAGTCATCAGGGTTTAGGGTTGTGTCTCTTACCTGGACAAGACACAATCCCTAAATCACGTTTATGTTTTGTTATAAGTTGTAATGTTACTGAACAAGGTTATGGTTGCATGTTAAAAACAATGGTATTGTATGATGTTTTCAAAAACTTAATGGATGACTTGCATGGTTTTTAAATTCATATAGCTTTGTTATGATTAAGCTATGGTATTAAGAAGTCACACAAATTAACCACGCTTCCGCAAAGCCAGGGTGTGACAACCTGTTTAGCCATGCCCGAGCAGGGTAGACGTTCACCGCTCCCTACCAACACCGAAAAGGGTGTAATTGACTCAATTGGTAAATTAAGGAATGTGGCCATCTTAGTTCGAATGAAACAATGAGTACTGCCACCATCTAGTAATATCTGAACCGGTTTTCCTTTTACTGTCCCGGTAAATCGTAATGTGGAAGCGGATGTGCCACCTGCCAATGCATTATAAGAGATGCTGGATTGTGTTTTTACTTCCTCCATTTGAATGTTCTCAGCCAAAACCGCATCAGGGACGGGCTCGACTTCGTCATCCGGCCAAGGCCCATCATCAAAGAACAATAATTGTGGAGCTGATTTGCACTGATGATTTGGAGAATATTTTTCATCACACCTGTAACACAGCCCGAGAGCTTTCTTTTGAGCCAGTTCCGCGGGAGTTAGGCGTTTAAAGCCAATGGGTTGATTGGTTCCTTTTTGATTAGGTGTAACGGTGGTGGTGTTACCTGCTATTGAAGCCGACTGAGTTTTTGGGGTTGAAAGGATGGGTTTAGAATTCTGATTAAGTGAGACCCGACCCAAGCCTTTTTCTAACTGGATCCGATTTTCGTGTAATTGGGCATAATGCATTGCTTCGTCTAAAGTATTGGGTTTGTGAATCACCACAGATTGTTTAATGTCTAGGCGAAGGCCTGAGATAAAGCAACTAACCAAAAACTCCGGTGGGAGGGCCATGGATCGGGTTGAGATTTCCTCAAAACGGTGCCGGTATTCAGCCACTGTAGTCGTTTGTTGTAACTTGGCTAACACCCCTTCTGGTTCTTCGAGTTCCCGGAGTTTGAAACGTTGTGTAATTGCATCTGTAAAAGGAGTCCATCCCGTAAAACGGGAGTGGCGGCAAAACCAATCATACCAATCTGCTGCCGCATCATCAAGAGAAAAGGACGCAATCGTCACCCGGTCTCTGTCCCCGATTTCATAAAAATCAAAATAGCGGGTGGCCTGTGCGACCCATCGTTCCGGGTGCAGACCCGAAAAACGAGGAAGATTAATCTACGCGGGTTTATGCCGGCCTAGTACTGTGGACGACCCTTCGCCATCATCTTTGTTATTTTTTTTCTGGTCACGAGCATCGTTGTCAAGACGCAGCAGAACCCGATTCATTGTCTTTTTCATGTCTTCAATGGATGAAAAAATGGATGAAACGTCATCGCGTATTGTGGCTTGTTCTTGAGCGGATTTTTGCTGTGCCTCCTGTAGGATTTTGAGGTTTTCATCCATCACTTTAAATCTTGTGCCATCAGCCATGATGCTAATGGAGAATGAAAGCACCAATGGAGTATTGGAGTGAATGAATATTATTACTATGAACTGGGATATAAAGAAAAAGCAAAGTTGGATATTTTATTGATAATGAAGGAGGTGAGGAAACAGAATAGATATTGGATGAGAA